>NC_056449.1:39260150-39550150 GCF_018296145.1 Oncorhynchus tshawytscha | reverse complement strand
ATTTGGGTGGGCATTCTAGTTTGTCAATTTCTTTCTTGGCAGGGTATGGTTCTCAATCAGAGGCAGCTGTCTATCGTTGTCTCTGATTGGGGATCATACATTGGCAGCCTTTTTCCCACCTTAGTTTGTGGGATCTTGATTTTGTATTGTTGCTGTGTAGCCTTCGTTCATATTTGGTTGTTTTTTGGTGTTCATCAAATAAAGTAAGATGTACGCTTACCACGCTGCACCTTGGTCTAATTCTTCCCATCAACGAATGTGACACATACAATCTTTACCTGTTTTGCTGTTCATTTGCTAGTTCATCTCTGGCATATTATTTTATCGGAAAGCAACCTCTAAAAGGATTATGTTCAAATACATCCTTGGGAGTTTGGGCTGTGTGATCTTCTGTTGTTGTGTACATCTTATAGACAGTATATTTTTCTGGGGTGATATCTTTCTGGGGTGATTTCTGGGGTGATATCTTTCTGGGGTGATTTCTGGGGTGATTTCTGGGGTGATATCTTGTTCTGCTTGTGTTGTGTTGTTGCAGGAAAGTAAACAAGTGTTGATGTTGAAAGGTAAAAGCCAATCAGAGATGAAGAGGATCTGTCTCCCTTTATCCCCTCTATGGCAAACTCAGGTGATAAGCCCTTCACATACACTGATACCAAAACAAGGCTTTCTATACCTTGTAGATCAGTGGTGTTCAAACTTATTCAGCGGGGACCCCATTTCTTTACCGAGAACTTCTGGGGACACCATCTCTTTACCGAAGACTTCTGGGGACACCATCTCTTTACCGAGAACTTCTGGGGTCCCCATCTCTTTACCGAGAACTTCTGGGGACCCCATCTCTTTACCGAGAACTTCTGGGGACCCCATCTCTTTACTGAGAACTTCTGGGGACCCCATGTCTTTACCGAGAACTTCTGGGGACACCATCTCTTTACCGAGAACTTCTGGGGACCCCATCTCTTTACCGAGAACTTCTGGGGACCCCATCTCTTTACCGAGAAGTTCTGGGGACACCATTTCTTTACCGAGAACTTCTGGGGACACCATTTCTTTACCAAGACCTTCTGGGGACACCATTTCTTTACCGAGAACTTCTGGGGACACCATTTCTTTACCAAGAACTTCTGGGGACACCATTTCTTTACCGAGAACTTCTGGGGACACCATTTCTTTACCGAGAACCACTGGGGACCCCACCCCTTCACAAATCTAATGACACAACCTTAAAATCTGTGAATTAAAATTTTTACATCAACAAATAATGTATTTAATGTTCATCTCACTTATCAAATGTACCAAATTGTTTAATGTATTGTCCCATAAAATAATCTGTACACTACCGCCCCACACCCCAACATGCAACAATTTCAAACATTTTACTGAGTTACAGTTCAAATAAGGAAATCTGTCAATTGATATAAATGCATTAGGATCTAATCTACTGATTTCACTTGACTGGGAATACAGATATGCTTCTGTTGGTCACATATACCTTTAAAAAACTGTCAGTATCTGGTGTGACCACCATTTGCCTCATGCAGCATGACACATCTCCTTTGCATAGAGTTGATCAGGCTGTTGATTGTGGCCTGTGGAATGTTGTCCCACTCCTCTTCAATGGCTGTGCCAAGTTGCTGGATATTGACGCGAACTGGCACACAGTGTCATACACGTCGATCCAGAGCATTCCAAACATACTCAATGTCTGGTGGGTATGCAGGCCATGGAAGAACTGACATTTTCAGCTTCCAGGAATTGTGTACAGCTCCTTGCATTATCATACTGAAACATGAGGTGATGGCGGCGGATGAATGTCATGACAATGGTTCTCAGGATCTCTTCATGGTATCGCTATGCATTCTAATTGCCATCAATGAAATGCAATTGTGTTTTTGTCCGTAGCTTATGCCTGCCCATACCATAACCCCACCGCCACCATGGGGCACTCTGTTCACAAGGTTGACATCAGCAAACCAATTACCAATATTGATAGTGTTACCAATATTTATAGAATGTTACCAATATTAATAGAATGTTAATAATATTAATAGTGTTACCATTATTTATAGAATGTTACCAATATTAATAGAATGTTACCAATATTAATAGAACGTTAATAATATTAATAGTGTTACCATTATTTATAGAATGTTACCAATATTAATAGAATGTTACCAATATTAATAGAATGTTACCAATATTAATAAAATGTTAACAATATTAATAGTGTTACCAATATTTATAGAATGTTACCAATATTAATAGAGTTTTACTAATATTAATAGAATGTTACCAATACTAATAGAGTGGTTACCAACATTACAAGAGTGTAACCAATATTAGTCTAATGTTACCAATATTCACAGTTACCAAAATGAATAGAATGTTACCAATATTAATAGTGCTACCAATATTAATAGAATTTTCCAAATATTAATAGAATGTTACCAATATTAATAGTGTTGCCAATATTCATAGAAAGTTACCAAAATAAATTGAATGTTACCAACATTAATAGAATGTTACCAATATTAATAGAATGTTACCAATATTAATAGTGTTACCAATATAAATAGAATGTTACCAATATTAATAGAATGTTACCAATATTAATAGTGTTACCAATATAAATAGAATGTTACCAATATTAATAGAATGTTACCAATATAAATAGTGCTACCAATAGTAATAGAATGTTACCATTATTACGAAATGTTTATTTTATTTGTCACAGTGAAACTCTTACTTACAAGCCCTTATTTTAAACAAAAACACAGTTTAAAGAAAATAACTAGAAAAGTAAGAGATAAGAATAACAAATAATTCAAGAGCAGCAGTAAATAACAATAGAGGGGCTATGAGATGGCGCTGGAGAACAAGGCAGACATTTTACATGCCCCCAGCCGATTATGTTTTTGTTTGTTTATTTGCATTGTTTGTAACTCATTTTTTTACTTATTTTGTACACAATGTTCCTGCTACCGTCTCTTATGACCGAAAATAACTTCTAGACATCAGGACTGCGATTACTCACCACGGACTAGCAGAATCCTTTTTTCCTGCTTCCTCGGGAACAGGCCCCGACCCCCGTGATCTGAGTGAAGAGGAGGCGGAGAAAGAGGGGCCGAAGGGCAGGCTGCCTTCTGAGAATTCGTAGGCGATCGAATAATCCCCCACTTTCTTCCATTTGTCACGTTCTGACCTTTATTTTCCTTTGTTTTGTCTTTATTTAGTATGGTCAGGGCGTGAGTTGGTGTGGGTAGTCTATGTTTTGTGTTTCTATGTTTAGGTTTCTGTTTCGGCCTAGTAGGGTTCTCAATCAGAGGCAGGTGTCGTTAGTTGTCTCTGATTGAGAATCATACTTAGGTAGCCTGGGTTTCACTGTTGGTTGGTGGGTGTTTGTTTCCTTGTCTGTGTTTGTCACCACACGGGACTGCTTCGACGACAATATCAACATACAGCTGGCTGGTTATACGATGTACCGGCAGGATAGAACAGCGGCGTCTGGTAAAAGAAGGGGCGGCGGGCTATGTATTTTTGTAAATAACAGCTGGTGCACCATATCTAAGGAAGTCTCGAGCTATTGCCCACCTGAGGTAGAGTATCTCATGATAAGCTGTAGACCACATTACCTACCAAGAGAGTTTTCATCTGTATTCTTCGTAGCTGTTTACATACCACCACAGTCAGAGGCTGGCACTAAGACAGCATTGAATGAGCTGTATTCCGCAATAAGCAAACAAGAAAACACTCACCCAGATGCGGCGCTCCTAGTAGCCGGGGGCTTTAATGCAGGGAAACATAAATCCGTACAGTGACCGTGCGTACATGCCCCAATCAGAAGCCATGGATTACAGGCAGCATCCGCACTGAGCTAAAGGCTAGAGCTGCCGCTTTCAAGGAGCGAGACTCTAACCTGGAAACTATTTAAGAAATCTCGCTATGCCCTCCGACAACAGACAAAGGACAGGACTAAGATAGAGGACTAAGATCGAATCATACTACACCGGCTCTGAAGCTCGTCACAGGTGGCAGGGCTTGCAAACCATTACAGATTACAAAGTGAAGCGCTGCCGAGAGCTGCCCAGTGACATGAGCCTACCAGACAAGTTAAAATACTTCTATGCTCGCTTCGAGTCAAATAACACTGAAACATGCATGAGAGCACCAGCTGTTCACTGTGTGTTCACTCTGTCTGCAGCCGATGTGAGTTAGACCTTTAAACAGGTCAACATTCACAGGGACGCAGGGCCAGACGGATTACCAGAATGTGTACTGCGAGCATGCGTTGACCAACTGGCAAGTGTCTTCACTGACATTTTCAACCTCTCCCTGTCCGAGTCTGTAATACCAACATGTGTTAAGCAGACCACCATAGTGCCTGTGCCCAAGAACACTACGCTAACCTGCCTAAATGACTACCGACACATAGCACTCACGTCTGTAGCCATGAAGTGCTTTGAAAGGTTGGTCATGGCTCACATCAACACCATCATCTCAGAAACCCTAGACACGCTCTAATTTGCATACCGCCCAAACAGATCCACAGATTGTGCAATCTCTATTGCACTCCACAGTGCCCTTTCCCACCTGGACAAAAGGAACACCTATGTGAGAATGCTGTTCATTGACTACAGCTCAGCGTTCAACACCATAGCTCATCACTAAGTTAAGGACACTGGGGCTTAACACCTCCCTCTGCAACTGGATCCTGGACTTCCTGACAGGCCGCCCCCAGGTGGTAAGGGTAGTAAACAACACATCCGCCACGCTGATCCTCAACACAGGGGCCTCTCAGGGGTGTGTGCGTAGTCCCCTCTTGTACTCCCTGTTCTCTCATGACTGCATGGCCAGGCACGACTCCAACACCATCATTAAATTTGCAGATGACACAACAGTGGTCGGCCTGATCACCGACAACGTTGAGACAGCATATAGTGAGGAGGTCAGACACCTGGTCGTGTGGTGCCAGGACAACAATCTCTCCCTCAACGTGATCAAGACAAACAAGATGACTGTGGACTACAGGAAAAGGAGGACCGTGCACGCCCCCATTCTTATCGACTGGGCTGCAGTGGAGCAGGTTGAGAGCTTCAAGTTCCTTGGTGTCCACGTCACCAACAAACTAACATGGTCCAAGCAAACCAAGACAATCGTGAAGAGGGCACGACGAAACCTATTCCCCCTCAGGAGACTGAAAAGATTTGGCATGGGTCCTCAGATCCTCAAAATGTAAAAAAAAATATATAAACCCACCCTCAACCAATATATATCACTGCACCATCGGAGAGCTCCTATATGCTCATCACTGACATCCAAACCTCTCATTGCTGCCAAATAATCAACGTTTCAACCTGCTTTCTCTGAAATATACAACATAACCCCAAATAAATAGAAACCCTGACCTATTCTTACAAAACACTAACAGAAGTTTGAGTCAGCAGCTTTAACCATGAGTAAATGATATCTCAATTCCCCCTCAAACGTCTTGGAAGAGAAATACCAAATCCTTCTCCCTGTCAACGGCAGTAACTCATTTGTTTTTCATGATGGCTTATAGGCTCTCAGTTGGTGGTTGACACCCAGTCTGATGTAAAGATCCCATAATGCTTGTGGAATACGCGAGCAGTAGTAGGATGTATAGCCTAATAACAACGGAATTTCTTACTAAAACTTCAAGATACAAAGAAATCAAACAACCACTTTTACAATTAAAATGTTGTTTTGTTTCTATTCTTTAAAAGTGTTGCTATTGACCTAGCCAAACAGGTATTTGTATGAGCGTTATTATTATTGCAAACATTGTGTGGATCTTGATGTTCCTTAAAACCACCATCAGCAAACTAGGGGAAGTGGTTTGCTAACACATGCACATTTTCCACTTAAATGTACATTTCCACTTTCCTGAAGTCCCCCAGGCCTCGGCAGAGTAATCATATAGGTCATATATGTATGTGGAATGCCAAATCTCACTAAAGGAATTGAATGTAGTTTTCCTTACCACTGCAAATACTATATTTCTACATTTAATATGTTTTCAGCAGCACATCTAGCATATTTTATACACATATGACATATCAGCAAATGCTTGGAACACTTACACACTGCTGTAAATATGAACGATTGAGTCAGCAAATGAAACCATTAATTCTAAAGGGCGGCAGGTAACCTAGCAATTAAGAGTGTTAGGCCAGTAACCGAAACTTCTCTAGTTTTTGACTAAAATCTGTTGATGTGCCCTTGTGCAAGACTCTTAACCCTAACTGCTCCTGTAAGTCTCTCTGGATAAGTGACTGCTAAATTGATAAAGTGTAAAAAATAAAAGTGAAAAAACATCAGATTGATGTCTTTCCATTTAAACCAACTCAAGGTTTCCTCCTCCCCTGACATATTACTCAATATTGAAAAAAAAATGAATCAATATCTCACCGGCTTTAGCCTTCATTATCTATCAAGGCTTGGTAGACATTAAGCTGACAAGAAAACACAGTTACAACACTACTTTACTGATATAATTTACAACACATGGTGTTGTCCCAAATAGCACCCTATTCCATATATAGTGCACTACTATTGACCAGGGAATAGGCACACAGGGGGGTCGTAATAGAGGGGAGGGAGAGATATATTGGGGGCAATAACCATTCTCCATTAATTGCCATAGCAATTTTCCTCCATGTGCTCTCAAACACAAAGAGACCTTTGGTTGTTCTCTCAACCAGATACCTGTTAAAGAAGCTGGCTAGCCTTTAGGCCACACGGATATACTCATATTAAAGGATATCTGTAACAACAAATGAAACAGCAGACATAAACCATTAGAAATCTGACTGTCAGTATGGTGAGGGTGGTGGGGGACAGAATTATCTGCAGCTCAGGCTTGGTAGTCTCTTGTTTGACTGCTGGGATGAAGTGATATCACTGAATGAATGGATGAATGAATGAATGAATATGACTCTCTCTGCTCAACACATTTGAATGCTAGCATGGCAGATTTACCATAAAGGAAGCAGAGACATAACATTATCTAATGGACTAGGTTACTCTATGTGGACGACTTGGCATGCCATGTGGGTCTTTGTCTGAGTAGTTTCTTTACCAACCTAATGCAGAGAGAGAGAGATGGGAGGAAGTGAGCTAGCTGCTGTAATCCTGATCACACTTATAGTTATAATAGGATTTATAAACCATGACCTTTAAATATTGCTTTGGGATGATTAATCCTAGGAGACGTGCAAATATCCAATCAGGTCCTCTGTTGGCTGTTGGTAGACCATGGTGCTTGAAACGCTGCGACCGTCGGGACGGCCCGTTTCAAAATGTATACATGCATGACTGTAAATTGCTTTGGATAAAAGTGTCTGCTTAATGGATTATATTATAGATTATTATTACGTAAAATATTCTAAAATATAGCGTAGGCCTACTAGATATTCAATAGAAGAAAGGAGAAAGGGGGGATAACTAGTCAGTTGTTCAACTGAATATATTCAACTGAAATGTGTCTTCCACATATAACCCAAACCCCTTCAATCCAGCAACCTTCTGGTTACTGGCCCTACGTTCTAACCGCTAGGCTACCTGCCACCCTAAAGACAGAGTTTTAATATAGTTGATATTTGAAAGTACCCTTTTTCAGACTCATTTTGAATTTACTTTGTCAGATAATGGTGTGATATAGGTCCCGAAAACAGTTTAATGGTGCTGCTATTACAGATTGGCATACTGGTAGCTATTTTGTTGAATCTATCATATTAGAGAAATGTATTTATGTTGTTGAATCTGTCATATTAGAGCAATATATTTACATTGTTGAATCTATCAGATTAAGGCACAATTAATTTCTGTGTTGTAAACTATTATATTAAGGAAGTATTGCTGTGTTGTAATCGATCAGATTAAGGCAGTATTGCTGTGTTGTAATCGATCAGATTAAGGCAGTATTGCTGTGTTGTAATCGATCAGATTAAGGCAGTATTGCTGTGTTGTAATCGATCAGATTAAGGCAGTATTGCTGTGTTGTAATCGATCAGATCAGTAGTTATTTCTGCTTAATAAATCAAGCTCCACAGTGTTCAGTGTGGAGGGTGTGGGAGGAGGAAGTTGCTGTATCTGTGACCCTACAGCTAGTAAACAGAGAACTGTAGAATAGCAATACAATGGCTAAACTCCGATTGGCACTCTATTCCCTAGATTGTGCACTGTGCATAGAATAGGTGCCATTAGGGATGAACATATTCTGGAAGGAAACTCAGATTTTGCTTGCAGTGTTAGGTGCATGACGTTCTTATGACATTCAACTAAAAAATTCAACTTAAAATCTGTTATTCACTACAATGTTGGACTTCAAACAACATCTTGACACTTCCTTCAAGGGTTAGGAGGAGTAACGAGTATCGCTGCTTTAGTTCTGCAGTACTTACCTCGTACTAACGAGTATCGCTGCTTTAGTTCTGCAGTACTTAGCTCGTACTTACTGTACCTCTGACATAGTAACTTACTGTATCTCTGACATATTAATTTACTGTATCTCTGACATAGTAACTTACTGTACCTCTGACATATTAACTTACTGTACCTCTGACATATTAACTTACTGTACCTCTGACATAGTAACTTACTGTACCTCTGACATATTAACTTACTGTACCTCTGACATATTAACTTACTGTAACTCTGACATATTAACTTACTGTACCTCTGACATATTAACTTACTGTATCTCTGACATAGTAACTTAGTGTACCTCTGACATATTAACTTACTGTATCTCTGACATATTAACCTACTGTACCTCTGACATAGTAACTTACTGTACCTCTGACATAGTAACTTACTGTACCTCAAAAAACTTTACCGCGTTCCTTTGAGCCCGTACAGAGGTGATACATCTTGGTTTTACAGTCCCAGTCCTTATTCAGTCTAGTTTCGTGTTGCCAAGCAAGGCTATGTCCCAAATGGTCCCCCATGGGCCCTGGTCAAAAGTAGTTCACTATATAGGGAATAGGGGGCTATTTGGTATGAGCGCAGGACTCCCTGAGTCAGACAGGGCAATACATTACAGATGAATTTATCATAAAGCTCCCCAATAAAGGTTTCTACAATAGGCTGTGGTCCACAGCCTCGTATATATGAAATATTTTCTGAAAAGTCGAAAGCCACAAGTTTTCCTGTATGTGTGGATTCTGTTTCTATGGTGGTGTAGACTGATAAGATACCCATCATAGATGTTGACATTTCTGTACATTCTCCCATGTAACAGTGTGATCCAAAAAACTTTGAAAACTATGAATCTCCTCAAAGAAACAACTTTTTAGAATCAGTTAATTCTCTCTGACAGTTGCGACTGATTATTTTAGTGTAACAAACGACTTAAATGTCAGCAAGTGGATTTGCTCCCCCTCCCCCCGTGAAGGACACCAAAGTAACTGGCCTGAATTATTTGCCACAAGTCTGAAGGATTATTTATACTCTGTAAAACAGCATGTAATCTTCCGGTCTTTGGGGAGCAGGGCTCAGAATACAGCATTAACACAATACTGTGAACGGGAAGCCAGCTCACTTGCTTAGTCCATGTCTATAAAAAAAAACATGTTTTGTTTGGAAGGCGAGGCGGGAGTTGCCTAGATTTGTAAGCAGCCTGTCCCGTTGGAGTTAGCGCTCAGTTTCTTTATCCACTTAGGTACGCAGTTTAGTTGTTACACTTTTAATTCGGCTCAGACTGGTAGATAAAGATGGCGGTTTAGTCTATAAAATGATGTTTGCCTGCCGCATAGCAAGTTGTGTTTTATCGTATCACTATGATGACTGTGTTACTTCGATTGTGATACAAAATACCTTTTAGGTCCGCTAGGTACGCACTCATTGTACCTAGCAGTAACGAGTATCATTGCTTTAGTTCTGCAGTACTTACCTATAAGTAGTACTTACCTCGTACCTACTGTACCTCGGAGATATTAACTTACTGTACCTCTGTAATGTTAACTTACTGTAACTCTGACATGTTAACTTACTGTACCTCTGAGATATTAACTTACTGTACCTCTGACATAGTAACTTACTGTAACTCTGACATGTTAACTTACTGTACCTCTGACATGTTAACTTACTGTACCTCTGACATGTTAACTTACTGTACCTCTGACATATTAACTTAGTGTACCTCTGGCATATTAACTTACTGTACCTCTGACATAGTAACTTACTGTATCTCTGACATAGTAACTTACTGTACCTCTGACATGTTAACTTACTGTATCACTGACATAGTAATTTACTGTACCTCTGACATGTTAACTTACTGTACCTCTGACATAGTAACTTACTGTACCTCTGACATAATAACTTACTGTACCTCTTCAATAGTAACTTACTGTATCTCTGACATGTTAACTTACTGTACCTCTGACATATTAACTTACTGTATCTCTGACATGTTAACTTACTGTATCTCTGACATAGTAATTTACTGTACCTCTGACATATTAACTTACTGTATCTCTGACATAGTAACGTACTGTATCTCTGACATATTCGTTGACTGTACCTCTGACATATTAACCCACTGTACCTCTGACATAGTAACTTACTGTACCTCTGACATAGTAACTTACTGTATCTCTGACATAGTAACGTACCGTATCTCTGACATATTCGTTGACTGTACCTCTGACATATTAACCTACTGTACCTCTGACATATTAACCTGCCGCACAGCAAGTTGGGTTTTGTCATATCACTATGCTGACTGGGTTACTTTGATTGTGATACAATATACCTTTTAGGTCTGCTAGGTACACTCTGAGAGAAAAGGGCTCCAAAAAGGTTCTTCGACTGTCCCCATGTACAGTAGAAACCTTTGTGTAAAGTGTAAACCCGAAAAAGGTTCTACCTGGAACCAAAAAGGTTATTTAAAGAGTTCTCCTATGGGGACTGTACGTCTCTCGGTTTCTGTGTATGTGTGTGTGTGTGTGTGTGTGTGTGTGTGTGTGGGGGGGTATAAATACTGTATAAATACTGTGGAAAATGTTTGAGCTGCATTTTGGAAAACCCCAACCTGCCTGTCAAAACATCAGCCGACATGTCTCAACATTATTAGCCACAAATTAGCTAACCTTGATCCAAAAAAGGACAACACAAATGTATTTCAATCAAATCCTAGAGTTTAAAAGGATATTTGTACTTTAGCGAAGCATTCAATGGCCATCCAACCCTAACAATGTGATGTAAACATAATGCAACCTCCAAAACCTCCAGGAATACATGCAAACAGCCCAAAAAAACGTTTAGGCTGTGTAAATCTGGTTAGATTCCTACCATAGTGTAGTTGTGGGCCACATTGAGCAGATCCATGCATCCCTGGGCATCAGCGAAGGAGCGTATCCCCAGGCAGTTAGATGGATGGAGTTGTTTCATGAGGAAGTTACAGCAGACCTCAATGACTTGTGAGAGCTGCAGAAGGCAGGCTGCAGCCAATAGACTCTCTATGGTCTCCTCCTTCAATTCAAGGACACCTGCAACATTAACAAGATATGTTGTCACAGAGAACAATGGAAGTAGAGCTTCATATGAGCTCCCAAAACTTTACCAGGCCTGGGGCACAGAGGAGAAAATGACTAAAAACATCACCAGGCCTGGGCAGGGGAGAAAATACCTAAAAACATCACCAGGCTTAGGGCACAGGGGAATACATTTACTAAAAACATCACCAGGACATGGGCACAGGGTATAAAATTACTAAAAACATCACCAGGCCTGGGCAGGGGAGAAAATACCTAGAAACATCACCAGGCCTAGGGCACAGGGGAATACATTTACTAAAAACATCACCAGGCCTGGGGCACAGAGGAGAAAATAACTAAAAACATCACCCGGCTTGGGCAAGGGAGAAAATACCTAAAAACATTACCAGGCCTAGGGCACAGGGGAGAAAATAAGTGAAAACATTCCACTCAAATAAT
This sequence comes from Oncorhynchus tshawytscha, assembly GCF_018296145.1. Taxonomy (NCBI): domain Eukaryota; kingdom Metazoa; phylum Chordata; class Actinopteri; order Salmoniformes; family Salmonidae; genus Oncorhynchus; species Oncorhynchus tshawytscha. The sequence goes on along the minus strand of NC_056449.1, from coordinate 39,538,190 downwards.
ATGTTCTATTCACAGTCCCATGTCTGGTCTCAAAAATATTGATATTAGTAGCATTATATGGTCATGTAACTTCTTCCGTGTAGGGCTAACCATGATTATTTACATATATCCTCCTCCACCTCCTCCCCCTCCTCCCCCTTCTCCACCTCCACCTCCTTCTCCTCCTCCTCCACCTCCTCCTCTTCCTCCGCTAGGATGAGCTCCAACGGCTCGGATGAGTTCTTCCAGGCTACAAACCATGCGGAAGAGACCTTTCGCAAGATGGAGACCTATCTTCAGCACAAGCAGCTGTGTGATGTTGTCTTGATAGCAGGAGATCATAAGATCCCGGCTCACAGGTCAGTACCTGCTGCTCTTCTTACATTTAATTTCACCTGCCCACTGGGTTTCTCCTGGAAACATTTCAGGATCAATATGGCTGTGTCCCAAGTGACACCCTATCCCCTATAAAGTGCACTACTTTTGACCATGGCCCATAGGGCTTTAGGTAAAAGTAGGACACTATATAGGTAACCAATATTATTAAGATAGCCACATGCAAGAGTCCTTTCACTGACCACCATCTCAGACAAAACAAGACGTTGATCAACTGTACGGTCATTAGTACTATCTAATTAATCAGAGGTGCTCTTATTTCAGAGGGCCTGCGTCAGATAGCAATTTGAGGACCCAGAAATGACTGTTTACTGAGTGGGTGTGATTTTAAAAAAGCAACAAAAATAAACCCCACAGACTTTGATAAATACATGCTTCAACAGGGCAATCGAAAAAAATACATAAATAACATAAACGTAAATATAAATCATTTACATGACAGTTAGTACAACCTGAATATATCATGCATGTACAAAAGTTGTTCTGTAGAGGACAGACCATAATATCCTCTGTATTCATATTAAACACATCTCAAAGAAAACTAATTTCCTTGTGCTAGCAGCTTTTAATAATTACTCCCCATTTCAGTTTTTGACATCAGCAGACTTGTGAAGCAAACCAGACGGAGACAGAAACACGATTAGAACTCTTGAGTCTTTTATCTGTTGGTAGTAATTGTAAATGTTGTTTATGAGATACTTTCATTTCTATTTTTCTCATGCGCTGGTTCAACAAATTGGATGTCGTTATGCAGAACACAAGTGGAAGCTGTTAGGGGCAGTTAGAGAATCCATGAGCTGTGTCCCAACATCACTGAAACACCCAGCCAGTCAGCCAGTCAGTCAATCTACCTGTAAATCACTGAGGTGTGTCCCAACATCACTGAAACACCCAGCCAGTCAGCCAGTCAGTCAATCTACCTGTAAATCACTGAGGTGTGTCCCAACATCACTGAAACACCCAGCCAGTCAGCCAGTCAGTCAATCTACCTGTAAATCACTGAGGTGTGTCCCAACATCACTGAAACACCCAGCCAGTCAGCCAGTCAGTCAATCTACCTGTAAATCACTGAGGTATGTCCCAACATCACTGAAACACCCAGCCAGTCAACCAGTCAGTCAATCTACCTGTAAATCACTGAGGTGTGTCCCAACATCACTGAAACACCCAGCCAGTCAGCCAGTCAGTCAATCTACCTGTAAATCACTGAGGTGTGTCCCAACATCACTGAAACACCCAGCCAGCCAGCCAGTCAGTCAATCTACCTGTAAATCACTGAGGTGTGTCCCAACATCACTGAAACACCCAGCCAGCCAGCCAGCCATCCAACCATTCTAATTGTAAGTCAAAGTTGGATTCAGGGCTATATGTGAAAACATGGCACCATAATTGCACAAGCTGGTAAACTGTCTGTCTGATATACCACATGGTATACTGTCTGTCTGACATACCACCTGGAATACTGTCTATACTGTCTGTCTGATATACAGTGGGGCAAAAAAGTATTTAGTCAGCCACCAATTGTGCAAGTTCTCCCACTTAAACAGATGAGAGAGGCTTGTAATTTTCATCATAGGTACACTTCAACTATGACAGACAAAATGAGAAAAAAAATCCAGAAAATCACATTGTAGGATTTTTAATTAATTTATTTGCAATTTATGGTGGAAAATAAGTATTTGGTCAATAACAAAAGTTTATCTCAATACTTTGTTATATACCCTTTGTTGGCAATGACAGAGGTCAAACGTTTTCTGTAAGTCTTCACAAGGTATTTTGGCCCATTCCTCTATGCAGATCTCCTCTAGAGCAGTGATGTTTTGGGGCTGTTGCTGGGCAACACGGACTTTCAACTCCCTCCAAATATTTTCTATGGGGTTGAGATCTGGAGACTGGCTAGGCCACTCCAGGACCTTGAAATGCTTCTTACAAAGCCACTCCTTTGTTGCCCGGGCGGCGGGTTTGGGATCATTGTCATGCTGAAAGACCCAGCCACGTTTCATCTTCAATGCCCTTGCTGATGGAAGGAGGTTTTCACTCAAAATCTCACGATACATGGCCCCATTCATTCTTTCCTTTACACGGATCAGTCGTCCTGGTCCCTTTGCAGAAAAACAGCCCCAAAGCATGATGTTTCCACCGCAATGCTTCACAGTAGGTATGGTGTTCTTTGGATGCAACTCAGCATTCGTTATCCTCCAAACACGACGAGTTGAGTTTTTACCAAAAAGTTCTATTTTGGTTTCATCTGACCATATGACATTCTCCCAATCTTCTTCTGGATCATCCAAATTCTCTCCAGCAAACTTCAGACGGGCCTGTACATGTACTGGCTTAAGCAGGGGGACACGTCTGGCACTGCAGGATTTGAGTACCTGGCGGCGTAGTGTGTTACTAATGATAGGCGTTGTTACTTTGGTCCCAGCTCTCTGCAAGTCATTCACTAGGTCCCCCTGTGTGGTTCTGGGATTTTTGCCCACCGTTCTTGTGATAATTTTGACCCCACGGGGTGAGATCTTGCGTGGAGCCCCAGATCGAGGGAGATTATCAGTGGTCTTGTACGTCTTCCATTTCCTAATAATTGCTCCCACAGTTGATTTCTTCAAACCAAGCTGCTTACCTATTGCAGATTCAGTCTTCCCAGCCTGGTGCAGGTCTACAATTTTGTTTCTGGTGTCCTTTGACAGCTCTTTGGTCTTGGCCATAGTGGAGTTTGGAGTGTGACTGTTTGAGGTTGTGGACAGGTGTCTTTTATACTGATAACAAGTTCAAACAGGTGCCATTAATACAGGTAACGAGTGGAGGACAGAGGATCCTCTTAAAGAAGGAGTTACAGGTCTGTGAGAGACAGAAATCTTGCTTGTTTGTAGGTGACCAAATACTTATTTTCCACCATAATTTGCAAATAAATTCATAAAAAATCCTACAATGTGATTTTCTGGATTTTGTTTCTCATTTTGTCTGTCATGGTTGAAGTGTACCTATGATGAAAATTACAGGCCTCTCTCATCAGAGCTCCCTCTCAGCTCCCTCCTCAGTGCATTCTCTGACTACTAACTTGTTGATGTTGTCCCATACAGATTGGTCCTCAGTGCAGTATCTGACTACTTTGCTGCCATGTTCACCAGCGACGTGAGAGAGGCCAAACAGGAGGAGATCAAGATGGAGGGGGTGGATCCAGAAGCCTTGAGATCTCTGGTCCACTTTGCCTACACTGGTGAGTACTCCGCAACACTCATTTATGTATCTCAAATGACACCCTATTTCCTATGAAGTGCACGACTTTGGACCACGGCCCAAAGTTCTTGGTCAAAACAACGCTCTAAATGAGGAAAATGGTGCCATTTGAAATTTGAAGGTATCCACCCAGTAATACCCATGGAGCCGGCTGGTGTTTAAAGGGCAGCATCAAATCCCCACATCTGTCAATCTGCCATTTTCTCCTCTGTGCCCCAGGCCTGGTGATGTTTTTAGTCATTTTCTCCCCTGTGCCCCAGGCCTGGTGATGTTTTTAGTACTTTTCTCCCCTGTGCCCCAGGCCTGGTGATGTTTTTAGTACTTTTCTACTCTGTGCCCCAGGCCTGGTGATGTTTTTAGTCATTTTCTCCCCTGTGCCCCAGGCCTGGTGATGTTTTAGTAATTTTCTCCCCTGTGCCCTAGGCCTGGTGATGTTTTTAGTCATTTTCTCCTCTGTGCCCCAGGCCTGGTGATGTTTTTAGTCATTTTCTCCCCTGTGCCCCAGGCCTGGTGATGTTTTTAGTCATTTTCTCCTCTGTGCCCCAGGCCTGGTGATGTTTTTAGTCATTTTCTCCCCTGTGCCCCAGGCCTGGTAAAGTTTTGGGAGCTCATATGAAGCTCTACTTCCATTGTTCTCTGTGACAACATATCTTGTTAATGTTGCAGGTGTCCTTGAATTGAAGGAGGAGACCATAGAGAGTCTATTGGCTGCAGCCTGCCTTCTGCAGCTCTCACAAGTCATTGAGGTCTGCTGTAACTTCCTCATGAAACAACTCCATCCATCTAACTGCCTGGGGATACGCTCCTTCGCTGATGCCCAGGGATGCATGGATCTGCTCAACGTGGCCCACAACTACACTATGGTAGGAATCTAACCAGATTTACACAGCCTAAACGCCCAAAAAATGACATTCAAATATGTTTTTTTGGGCTGTTTGCATGTATTCCTGGAGGTTTTGGAGGTTGCATTATGTTTACATCACATTGTTAGGGTTGGATGGCCATTGAATGCTTCACTAAAATGCAAATATCCTTTTAAACTCTAGGATTTGATTGAAATACATTTGTGTTGTCCTTTCTTGGATCAAGGTTAGCTCATTTGTGGCTAATAGCGTTGAGACATGTCGGCTGATGTTTTGACAGGCAGGTTGGGTTTTTCCAAAATGCAGCTGTAAAATTTATTTCAAACATTTTCTACGTGATCGAGAAGATCCAGTATTTATTTACTAGATAATGTCCTCTGTTGTCTCCGGCTGACGGAGTAAACAACTTATGGAGATAGTTGTTCTATCTGTTTAAACAGAGCCCTGTCTAGGACAGTGAGGTTCATCTATGCACGACCACTTCCTGTTCAATCCCTCCAATAAGGAACATGGAAGAAATGGTCCAAATGGCACCTTATTTGCTATATAGTGCACTACCTTTTGACCAGAGCCAAGTGCACCATATAGGGAATAGGGTGTAATTTGGTACACAGACGGAGAGTCACAGAGCTTCCTGTACAACTGTCATCTGGTTTCTGAATCAACAGCTTGTTATTTTGATAAGGATGTTTTTTTTCCGCTAGTTTACGCTGGATGGATGTTCTATGTTTTGTGAAATCCTGTTCCTTTGTGAGAGGAAGTGTAATTTTTCCTCTATATAGACTCAATCATGCTGTGTCCTAAACCTTGACCTGCTTTCTTTGACCAAGGCCCTGTTGTTAAAGTCCTCATGTTAGATTTCAGTAGGCTTTTGTCAGAATTAGCCTTCTTTAAAAAAAAAAAAACATTTCAGATTAGTGCCCTTTTAATTGATGTTAGAATTTCTGTTTCAACTAAACAAACTCAACCAAAGCATCTCATGCACATTTTTTAAAATCTTTCTTCTTGGGTAGACACGTTTCTTTTCCCCACTGTTTCTTACCTCAGGTTTGTCTTCTTGTAGAATGAATGGGGTGTGTCTGAAATGGCATCTGATTCACTATAACGTACACTGCTTTTGACCAGGGCCCACAGGGTTTTGGTTAAAAAGTAGTGCACTATATAGGGAATAGGGCTCTGGTTGAAAGTAGTGCACTATATAGGGAATAGGGCTCTGGTTGAAAGTAGTGCACTATATAGGGAATAGGGCTCTGGTTGAAAGTCGTGCACTATATAGGGATTAGGGCTCTGGTTGAAAGTAGTGCACTATATAGGGAATAGGGCGCTGGTTGAAAGTAGTGCAGTATATAGGGAATGGGTCTCTGGTTGAAAGTCGTGCACTATATAGGGAATAGGGCTCTGGTTGAAAGTCGTGCACTATATAGGGAATAGGGCTCTGGTTGAAAGTAGTGCAGTATATAGGGAATAGGGCTCTGGTTGAAAGTCGTGCACTATATAGGGAATAGGGCTCTGGTTGAAAGTAGTGCATTATATAGGGAATAGGGCTCTGGTTGAAAGTAGTGCACTATATAGGGAATAGGGCTCTGGTTGAAAGTAGTGCACTATATAGGGATTAGGGCTCTGGTTGAAAGTAGTGCACTATATAGGGAGTAGGGCTCTGGTTGAAAGTAGTGCACTATATAGGAAATAGGGCTCTGGTTGAAAGTAGTGCACTATATAGGGAATAGGGCTCTGGTTGAAAGTAGTGCACTATATAGGGAATAGGGTGCCATTTTGGACTCACTCTGTACATGTCTGTGAATAGAAGAGTCTGCAGTGTAGCAGTGCCAGCAGAATCAATGTATTAAGTTGTTGTCAGCATTCTGGCTGATGGTAATTACAAATAATGAATCTATACCAACGTCAAACAACAGCGTGTTAGTTGTAAGATCTGTCCTTCTCGATTACCAGAACAGATCACTGAAGGAGACTAATTTCATTAGGCTTGTCGCTGCTAAGATACTAAAGCCCAATCATGATAGATTATGTGAAGCCAACTGTAATTTGTAACAGATTAATGATTAAATTAATAATGCTTACTTTTCGTAATTGTTCGGGCACTTGCATCTAAGCAAATGTTAAATGTGTCAACATTTATTATTGCTGGTGCAATAGATAACAGCTCAGGGTCTTGTTCCTAGACAACAGATTTTGTTCTAGTCCTTTATATCTCCTGCATGTTGAACATTACAAAGCAGCATAAAGGGCTTTTATATAGCATCATCTGGTACTATCCAGAGAGAGTCATTGAAGACGCTTAGTAGAGACAATAACACAAAGCCATAGTATATATACATGTACTGTGTTTATAGCCTGTTTTTTTTTTTATTGTACCTTTATTTAACCAGGCAAGTCAGTTAAGAATAAATTCTTATTTTCAATGACTGCCTAGGAACAGTGGGTTAACTGCCTATTCAGGGACAGAACGACAGATTTGTACCTTGTCAGCTCGGGGGTTTGAATTTGCAATCTTCCAGTTACTAGTCCAACGCTCTAACCACTAGACTACCCTGCCGCCTGGGATGATAACCAACAACAGGAAAATTAATCTATATAAAGATGTATAGCGAGCTCCAGATTGAACATACTCTTTATTTGCTAAACTAGCACCAATCTGACTGTTACGATGTATTTGACCCCATACTGACTAAGTTTCAGACTAACAGTTCATCACTTGCTATGAAATCAGAACATTTTTATTAATTACATTTCTGGCAGTGTGTTGTCGCTATGTTCTCTACTAGCATAGAGATCTGATAACAGTTACGTGATTAATCTGTGGTAAATACGGATGACACATCCCAGTTGAATGCATTCAGTTCTACTACTGACTAGGTACACCACCCCTCCACCCTCCTTTCCTTTCCGCTCTGTGGCTTAGAGGTCATGTTGGCCCATGTTAGCAGCATTGATGTCCACATTTTGTTGCTCATTAGGTTTAAATAAAGTTCACCGTCCGATTTATCGACTGATTTCTTCCTATGTCAGTCAAATTCTGAGAATCAATCAACCGAGTAACAAACGAGGCATTCGGTCGGTATTGACTGTATATTTAGCTCCTGAGACTGACAGTTTCTTAATCACGTTCTCCAAGAATGTATAATTCTACTCCTGGTTTCGGGTACATGGATAATTAATTTGTTGTTGTAAACAACTGCCGACAAAACATTTACCCTGGATCTACTTAACCGATTTATCAACCTTTTTATTTATTTTTTATTTTACCTTTATTTAACCAGGCAAGTCAGTTAAGAACAAATTCTTATTTTCAATGACGGCCTAGGAACAGTGGGTTAACTGCCTGTTCAGGGGCAGAACCTACTGTACTTACTTACCCAATGAATGATTAACTTCTACAAGTGCAACAAGTGATGTCTTCTTTCATTTATACATTGTCTTTTCTATCCAGGCAACACCTGAAAATTGTATGTATTTTGTATTTTGCAACCCAACGTCCAGATGAAACCAGGGTTTTGGTGACCCTCATCTGTAAGATTGGGTTGCAGTATTTTTCCCTTTCCCACGAAGTCCTCCTCCCTGATTACATCCCTGTTTCAGGATCACTTCCTAGAGGTGATTCACAACCAGGAGTTTCTCCTGCTTCCTACGGCTGAGATCGTCAAACTCTTGGCCAGTGACGACATAAACATACCAGATGAGGAGACCGTTTTCCAGGCTCTGATGATGTGGGTGCGGTTCGACGTTCCGCATCGCCAGCAGGACCTTGGGGTGCTCTTGGCCGAAATCCGCCTGCCTCTTCTACCTCCACAGGTAGTCAGTAGGTTATCAATGACTTCATCACAAATGGCACCCTATTCCCTATATAGTGCAGTACATTTGACCAGTGGACAATGGACCCTTACTGGTTACTGCTTCCTGGTTGAATGTTACTGCTTCCTGGTTGAATGTTACTGCTTCCTGGTTGAATGTTACTGCTTCCGGGTTGAAAGAAGTACATTTAGGATATACAATCACACTGTTTTTTTTGTATGTGTTGTGTATTTTCATACATCTTTTTTTATGCTGCACTTAAAATCGCCATTAAGAGATAATAACGATTTACTGAACTGAACAGAAAAGAACTCTCCTTTAATTCCAGCTCCTAGCTGACCTGGAGAACAACACGATGTTCTCAGATGACCTGGAATGCCAGAAGCTTCTAATGGAAGCCATGAAGTACCATCTGCTGCCAGAGCGTCGCCTCATGTTCCAGAGCCCCAGGACTAAACCCAGGAAGTCCACTGTAGGAGTACTCTACGCTGTGGGAGGCATGGACGCTACCAAGGGTTAGACCTACTCTGCATTCCCTTCTCCCTCTATATAGTGCACTAGGGCCATAGGGCTCTGGTCAAAAGAAGTGCCCTATACAGGGTTTTGCATCCCAAAGGGCACCCTACTCCCCTATATAGTGCACTACTTTTGACTAGAGCTCAATAAAGGGAATAAGGTGCGTTTCATAGTCTCGGGGTAGGGACAAGAACAAAGACAGGTGAAGCAGATCAGGGTGTGACATCCACAGGTTTTGATCAATGAGTTTTGATCATTACCAAGATGGACGCCCGCTAATGTGTGACGTCACCGTCGATCTCGCCCGACCACGACAACACTTTTATCGTTCCAGACTTCAGGTCTATTAGGCTACTAATGTAATGCAGCTCAAACCACACGACTGAGGTTAACCCTTTCATTCCATGGACAAACACACATTTATCTGATACCTAAGTGGATCCTATACATTGTAGATACACACTATTGTTCAAAAGTTTGGGGTCATTTAGAAATGTCCTTGTTTTTGAAAGAAAAGCACATTTTTTTGTTCATTAAAATAACATCAAATTGATCAGAAATTCAGATTAGACATTGCTAAATGACTATTGTGGCTGGAAACGGCAGACATTGGCGTACAGAGCCCATTATCAGCAACCATCACTCCTGTGTTCCAATGGCATGTTGTGTTAGCTAATCCAAGTTTATCATTTTATAAGGCTAATTGATCATTAGAAAACCCTTTTGCAATTTTGTTAGCACAGCTAACTGCTGATTAAAGAAGCAATAAAACTGGCCTTCTTTAGACTAGTTGTATATCTGGAGCATCAGCATTTGTGGGTTCAATTACAGGCTCAGAATGGCCAGAAACAAAGCACTTTCTTCTGAGACTCATCAGTCTATTCTTGTTCTGAGAAATGAAGGCTATTCCACAAGAGAAATTGCAAAGAAACTGAAGATCTCGTAGAAGGCTGTGTACTACTCCCTTCACAGAACAGCGCAAACTGGCTCTAACCAGAATAGAAAGAGGAGTGGGAGGCCCCGGTGCACAACTGAGCAAGAGGACAAGTACATTAGAGTATCTAGTTTGAGAGAAAGATGCCTCACAAGTCCTTAATTGGCAGCTTCATTAAATAGTATCCGCAAAACACCAGTCTGAACGTCAAGAGTGAAGAGAGTACTCCGGGATGTTGGCCTTTAATGTGCTTTTCTTTAAAAAAAACAAGGACATTTCTAAATAACCCCAAACTTTGAACGGTAGTGTACATTTAATAGAACACATTACCAATTGTGTTTGAAAATACACAATTTAGGAAAATGTAGATGGATAATCAAGCACTATGATAGACATAGAGGGTCCTAGGAATCAGAACAGAATAAGATTCAACGCTAAACCTCTAAAAAGGATCACCTGAAGTCGTCAGCATCATCCTCCTTTTGTATAGGATCAATAGATATCCTTGTCTGTTCCTATAGGATCAATTGATATCCTTGTCTGTTCCTATAGGATCTATATATCTTATTGTCTGTTCCTATAGGATCTATAGATCGCATTGTGTGTTCCTATAGGATCTATAGATCTCCTTGTGTGTTCCTATAGGATCAATAGATCTTATTGTCTGTTCTTATAGGATCTATAGATCTCCTTGTGTGTTCCTATAGGATCTATAGATCTCCTTGTGTGTTCCTATAGGATCTATAGATCTCCTTGTGTGTCCCTATAGGATCTATAGATCTCATTGTCTGTTCCTATAGGATCTATAGATCTCCTTGTGTGTCCCTATAGGATCTATAGATCTCATTGTCTGTTCCTATAGGATCTATAGATCTCCTTGTCTGTTCCTATAGCATATATAGATATCATTGTCGGTTCCTATAGGATCTATAGATCTCCTTGTGTGTTCCTATAGGATCCATAGATCTCCTTGTGTGTTCCTATAGGATCTATATATCTGCTTGTGTGTTCCAATAGGATCTATAGATCTCCTTGTGCGTTCCTATAGGATCTATAGATCTCCTTGTCTGTTCCTATAGGATCTATAGATCTCCTTGTGTGGTCCTATAGGATCTATAGATCTCCTTGTCTCTTCCTATAGGATTTATAGATCTCCTTGTGTGTTCCTATAGAATCTATAGATCTCCTTGTGTGTTCCTATAGGATCTATAGATCTCATTGTCTGTTCCTATAGGATCTATAGATCTCCTTGTGTGTTCCTATAGCATATATATATAGAGATATCATTGTCGGTTCCTATAGGATCTATAGATCTCCTTGTGTGTTCCTCTAGGATCTATAGATCTCCTTGTGTGTTCCTATAGGATCTATAAATCTCCTTGTGTGTTCCTATAGGATCTATAGATCTCCTTGTGTGTTCCAATAGGATCTATAGATCTCCTTGTGCGTTCCTATAGGATCTATAGATCTCCTTGTCTGTTCCTATAGGATCTATAGATCTCCTTGTCTGTTCCTATAGGATCTATAGATCTCATTGTCGGTTCCTGTAGGATCTATAGATCTCCTTGTCTCTTCCTGTAGGATCTATAGATCTCATTGTCGGTTCCTATAGGATCTATAGGTTTCATTGTCGGTTCCTATAGGATCTATAGATCTCCTTGTGTGTTCCTATAGGATCTATAGATCTCATTGACGGTTCCTATAGGATCTATAGATCTCCTTGTGTGTTCCTATAGGATCTACGACCATAGAGAAGTATGACCTGCGGACCAACACGTGGATCCAGGCGGGGGTGATGAACGGCCGAAGGCTGCAGTTCGGGGTGGCAGTGATCGACGACAAGCTGTACGTGGTGGGGGGCCGAGACGGGCTGAAGACTTCCAACATGGTGGAGTGTTACAACCCTTTAAACAAAGTCTGGTCCACCATGCCTCCTATGTCTACACACAGACACGGACTCGGTGGGTTTACAGTTTTTTTCCAATTATTATTACATTTTATACCTACACTATTGCAGCACAAGCCCAGCAGATATAGTATGTGTTTTACTGTCTCTACTCGAGGCCCAGGCTTTTGTGGTACAGGACAGTAGACATTCGTCTCTGTACCACAAGACAGTAAGATCGAACCACCCTTCAGCTGTCTCTGTCTCTCTCTGTCTCTCTCTCTCTCTCTCTGTCTCTCTCTCTCTCTCTCTCTCTGTCTCTCTCTCTCTCTCTCTCTCTGTATGTCTCTCTCTCTCTCTGTATGTCTCTCTCTCTCTCTGTATCTCTCTCTCTCTCTCTCTCTCTCTCTCTCTCTCTCTCTCTCTCTCTCTCTCTCTCTCAACAGCAATAATAATAGTAGTTGTGGATAATAGATTAAGGCAATAGTAGTAGAGCAGTCACAGCCTGGCTGAGAAGCAACATGACATGATATGAAAACAAAAACAAAATAAATGGGAAATATTATTACATTGTCACTGGCTGTCCCTCAGGTTGTTGCAGGAGGACATATATTTGCCTACCAAAACTGTATATTTTGGCTTTTCAATAAATAAATATTCGATTTTTTCTTTATCTTTTATAGTTTAAAATTCTTTGCCAGACTGTCCTCTCTGGGCAGCCAGGTTTGTCTGTGACGACTGGTCTCTATAACCAGACTGTCCCCTCTGGGCAGCCAGGTTTGTCTGTGACGACCGGTCTCTATACTGTGCTCACTGAATCTGTACCTAGTCAGTGTTTTCCTCAGTTTTCTATCAGTCACAGTGGTCAGATAATCTGCCACCATGTACTGTCTGTTTAGAGCCAAATTGCATTGAAGTTTACTTTTTTGTGGTGTCTTTCCAATAGGTGATATATGTTTCTTTTTGTTTTGTGATGATTTAGTTGGGACAGATTTTCCGAGTGCTGTCCTGAGACTCTATGGGGTTGGTTTGGGTTAGTGAACTGAGCCTCAGAACCAGCTGTCTGAGTGCTGTCCTGAGGCTCTATGGGGTTGGTTTGGGTTAGTGAACTGAGCCTCAGAACCAGCTGTCTGAGTGCTGTCCTGAGGCTCTATGGGGTTGGTTTGGGTTGGTGAACTGAGCCTCAGAACCAGCTGTCTGAGTGCTGTCCTGAGGCTCTATGGGGTTGGTTTGGGTTGGTGAACTGAGCCTCAGAACCAGCTGTCTGAGTGCTGTCCTGAGGCTCTATGGGGTTGGTTTGGGTTGGTGAACTGAGCCTCAGAACAAGCTGTCTGAGTGCTGTCCTGAGGCTCTACGGGGTTGGTTTGAGTTAGTGAACTGAGCCTCAGAACCAGCTGGCTGAGGGGACTCTTCTCTTGTTTCATCTCTTGACATTGTAGAGCTGTGTGATGGAACATTTTGGGGTCACTTCTTTTTAGATGGTTGTAAAATTTGATGGCCCTTTTTTTCTATTCGAATAAACAGGGGGTATCGGCCCAATTCTGCTCTACGTGCGTTATTTGGAGTTTTTCTTTGCACTTGCAATACAGTTTTGCAAAAACTCTGCATGCAGTATTTTGATCGGATGTTTGTCCCAGTTGGTAAATTCATTATTAGAGAGTTTTGAGCCAGATTCTAATTGTAATTTAGATTCTAATGTTCCTTTTAGTGGCATAGAACGCTCTTCTTGCTGTGTCTCTCAGCTCATTCACAGCCAGGTGAAAGCTACCTGTGTTGCTGATATTTAGTCCTAGATACGTGTAGTTTTTGGTGTGTTCTAATAGAACTGTGTCTCTCAGCTCATTCACAGCCAGGTGAAAGCTACCTGTGTTGCTGATATTTAGTCCTAGATACGTGTAGTTTTTGGTGTGTTCTAATAGAACTGTGTCTCTCAGCTCATTCACAGCCAGGTGAACGCTACCTGTGTTACTGATATTTAGTCCTAGATACGTGTATTTTTTGGTGTGTTCTAATAGAACTGTGTCTCTCAGCTCATTCACAGCCATGTGAAAGCTACCTGTGTTGCTGATATTTAGTCCTAGATACGTGTAGTTTTTGGTGTGTTCTAATAGAACTGTGTCTCTCAGCTCATTCACAGCCAGGTGAACGCTACCTGTGTTACTGATATTTAGTCCTAGATACGTGTATTTTTTGGTGTGTTCTAATAGAACTGTGTCCAAATAGAATTTATATTTGTCATCCTGATTTCCGGACCTTTTTTGTAATATCAATCTATTCATTTTTTTTTAGATTAATGGTCAGAGCCCAGGTCTGACAGAACCTGTGATTAACAGTCAGAGCCCAGGTCTGACAGAACCTGTGAATAACGGTCAGAGCCCAGGTCTGACAGAACCTGTGAATAACGGTCAGAGCCCAGGTCTGACAGAACCTGTGAATAACGGTCAGAGCCCAGGTCTGACAGAACCTGTGATTAACAGTCAGAGCCCAGGTCTGACAGAACCTGTGATTAACGGTCAGAGCCCAGGTCTGACAGAACCTGTGATTAACGGTCAGAGCCCAGGTCTGACAGAACCTGTGATTAACGGTCAGAGCCCAGGTCTGACAGAACCTGTGATTAACGGTCAGAGCCCAGGTCTGACAGAACCTGTGATTAACGGTCAGAGCCCAGGTCTGACAGAACCTGTGATTAACGGTCAGAGCCCAGGTCTGACAGAACCTGTGATTAACAGTCAGAGCCAATGGCTGACAGAACCTGTGATTAACGGTCAGAGCCCAGGTAGTTTATATTAGTTTATGCCAAATTGAATCAAATTTATCTTGAGGTCTACAACACACGAGTAGATTATGCCTTTCTTTTGGTTTACTTGTATGTTAATTAGAAGTATGGAGGGTAAAAACGTGGTCTGTCGTACGATCATTAAAAAGAAATCCAATCTGGCTTCTGCTTAGGACGTTGTGCTCATCAAGGAAATTATTCTTCTAGAATTTGGATATCTACACGATTCTGATAGTCTTGGCTGCTAATTCAAGGATTTTTAATTTTTTTTGTATATCTTTTTTGTTCTGGGCTCTTTGTTATATTGCTGTAGAGGTTTATATTGCTCTAGAGGTTTGCAAAGTGATTTCTCCACATATCCCCATTTTGAATAGCCAATTCAAATTTTCCCAGATGTGGTTTGTTTCTACGGATTCCTCAATTCCATCCAGCTGATCCTTTTTCTGTTCTTAAAAGGTGTGTTTGTATTGCTTCAGTGTTTCCCCATATTGAACAAGTAGATTTTTGTTGTCTGGTTCTCTGTGTTTTTGATTAGATATATTTCTCAATGATTTCCTTAGATTTCTCCAATCATAATCAGACCATTTTTCATTATCTATTATTTTTTGGTTTACTCTTATGTTTCTTTCGATTAGCCAAGGAGGCTAATTTGTTAAATATAAAGTTTATGTTCCAAACTGCCAAATTTACACCTTTGTTGCTGTAGGAGAATGTTAAGGCTAAAACCTTGTCCATTTGTTGTGTATTTTTTGGCAACTAATTTGCTTTTTGGTAGATTTCTGTACTGTTTGCAATCCATCCATAGGCCTGTTTAGTACCATGTAATTTATTGGGCCGTGATGCTTCATGGTTGGGTTCCGCTCTTCTCAGATACACTGTGATTTTACTGTGGTCTGAGAGAGGTGTTAGTGGGCTGACTGTGAAGGCTCTGAGAGACTCTGGGTTGAGGTCGGTGATGAAGTCGTCTACAGTACTGCTGCCAAGGGGTGACCTACCTAAAGAGACCCTCTCTCTCTGTCTCGCTTTCTCTCTACTCTCTCTCTCTCTCTCTCTTTCTCTCTCTCCTCTCTCTCGCTCTCTCTCTCTCTCTCTTTCTCTCTCTCTCTCTCTCTCTACCTCTCTTTGTCTCTCTCTGTCTCTCTCTGCCCCTCTCTCACTCTCTGCCTCTCTCTCTCTCTTCACCCCCCTCTCTCTCTCTACCTCTCTTTGTCTCTCTCTGTCTCTCTCTCTCTCTGTCTCTCTCTCTCTCTCTACCTCTCTTTGTCTCTTTCTGTTTCTCTCTCTGCCCCTCTCTCACTCTCTGCCTCTCTCTCTCTCTCTCTCTTTCACTCTCTCTCACTTACACTATTCCTATATAACACCTTGGCAGACTACCAATACGTTTCATATCAGGAATGGCTTGATTCACAGTTGGAATTGGTCTATGCCTGTGTACTGAGGATCTCTAGTCAAGTATTCATCTCACTCGTCTGTGAGATGTGTGGTTGACATTTATGAGCTATGGGTGAACATGTTTCCCCCAGAGGTTACAGTGAATAGTATTACCGGGTCTCCTTTCATCGGGGCTGTAGCAGATAGCTCTTATTCTTTGCTTGTGGTGAGCACGGTTTTCCTGTGAAGATGTGAGGAGCTGCATGTGCTGCTGGCTATGGTCTGTTGAGAAAAGAAGGGAACAACTTTTTCACATGTCAAATCAACCACAACTGGTTTAATTAAAATTACGATTTCGGTTTAACGTAATTCGTACAGAATGTATAATGTTTTATACCCGATGTTCCTTTAGAATAATGTTGTGCCCTAAACCAGAACATTATCAGACAATATATACAGCGCATTCGAAAAGTTTTCAGACTCCTTGACTTTTTCCAAATATTGGGGGAGCATTGCTGCACAGCTATTTTCAGGTCTCTCCAGAGATGTTAAATCTGGTTCATGTCCGGGCTCTGGTTGGGCCACTCAAGGACATTCAGAGACTTGTCCCAAAGCCACTCCTGTGTTGTCTTGGCTGTGTGTTTAGGGTTGTTGTCCTGCTGGAAGGTGAACCTCCGCCCCATTTGGAGGTCCTGAGCGCTCTGGAGCAGGTTTTCATCAAGGATCTATGTACTTTCCTCTGTTCATCTTTCCCTCGTTCCTGACTAGTCTCCTTTCAAATGCTGTCAGGTTGAATGGGGAGAGTCGAGAACAGGTATTTTCAGGTCTCTCCAGAGATGTTCGATTGGGTTCAAGTTTTTCCCTCGATCATGACTAGTTTCCCTGCAGCTGAAAAATATCCCCAAAGCACATTCAAATCAAATCAAATGTTGTTGGTCACATACACATGTTTAGCAGATGTTATTGCGGGTGTAGTGAAATGCTTGTGTTTCTTGCTCCAACAGTGCAGTAATATCTAACAAGTTACATCTAACAATTTCACAACATATACACATACAAATCTAAAGGAATGGAATCAAAAATGACGAGCAAAGTCAGAGCAGCATAGACTAAAATACAGTGGAATAGAATAGAATACAGTATATACATATGACATGAGTAATTCAGAGCAGCATAGACTAAAATACAGTGGAATAGAATAGAATACAGTATATACATATGACATGAGTAATTCAAGATATGTAAACATTATTAAACCGGCCAGTGATTTCAAGTCTATGTATATAGGGCAGTAACGTCTAAGGTGCTAGTTCTGGCTATTTAACAGTCTGACGGCCTTGAGATTTTTTTTCAGTCTCTCAGTCAAAGCTTTGCTGTACCTGTACGTACTGACATCGCCTTTTGAATGATAACTGGGTGAACAGGCAGTGGCTCTGGTGGTTGTTGTCCTTGATAATCTTTTTGGACTTCCTGTGACATCGAGTGCTGTAGGTGTCCTGGAGGGCAGGTAGTTTACCCCCGGTGATACGTTGGGCAGACCTCACCACCCCCTGGAGAGCCCTGCAGTTGTGGGCGGTGCAGTTGCCATACCAGGCGGTGATACAGCCCGACAGGATGCTCTCAATTGTGCATCTGTAAAAGTTTGTGAGGGTTTTAGGTGCCAAGCCATATTTCTTCAGTCTCCTGAGGTTGAAGAGGCGCTGTTGCGCCTTCTTCACCACACTGTCTGTGTGGGTGGACCATTTCAGTTTGTCGGTGATGTGTATGCCATGGAACTTGAAGCATTCCACCTTCTCCACCACGGTCCCGTTGATGTGGATAGGTGGGTGCTCCCTCTGCTGTTTCCTGAAGTCCACGATCAGCTCCTTTGTTTTGTTGATGTTGAGTGAGAGTATATTTTCCTGGCACCACTCTTCCAGGGCCCTCACCTCCACCCCTGTAGGCTGTCTCTTCATTGTTGGTAATCAGGCGTACTACTGCCACCACCATCCTTCACTGTAGGTTTGGTGCCAGGTTTCCTGCAGATGTGACGTTTGGCATTCAGGCCAAAGAGTTCAATCTTGGTTTCATCAGACCAGAGAATCTTGTTTATCATGGTCTGAGAGTCCTTCATGTGCCTTTTGGCAAACTCCAAGCGGGCTGTATACTGAGGAGTGGCTTCCGTCTGACCTCTCTACCATAGGAACTCTACTAGGAACTACTAGGAACTCACTGTTCCTAGGCTGTCATTGGAAATAAGAATTTGTTCTTAACTGACTTGCCTCGTAAAATAAACAGACCCTTCTTCCCTGATTGCTCAGCATGACTGGGCAGCCAGCTCTAGGAAGAGTCTTGGTGGTTCCAAACTTCTTTCATTTAAGAATGATGGAGGCTGATGATGAAGAATGATGATGATGAAGAATGATGATGTTCTTCGGGACCTTCAATGCTGCAGAAATGCTTTGGTACCCTTCCCTAGATCGGGTACTAGGCACAATCCTGTCTCGATTGGAAGGAAAAGTCCTTCTACCTCATTTGCTGTGGGCCTTTCCACATCATGTCCAATCAATTGAATTTTCCACAGGTGAACTCCAATTAAGTTGTAGAAACATCTCCAGTATGATCAATGGAAACAGGATGCACCTGAGCTCAATTTCGACTCTCATAGCAAAGAGTCTGAACACTTATGTAAATATGCTATTTTATTTATTTTTGTACATTTGCTAAAATTCCTAAAAACCTGTTTTCACTTTGTCATTATGGGGTATTGTGCATAGATTGATGGAAAAAAATAACAATTTAATCCATTTTAAAATAAGGCTGTAACGTTAACAAAATGTGTTTAAAAGTCAAGGGGTCTGAATACTTTCCGAATGCACTGGATAAATCTATCTATTGTGTTGTACAGTAACTTCCTATTCATTGTTGTTGGAAAATCACTTTCCTCAGTGACCCCAGCAATAGCAGGATTAACAGTGTTTTATATCCATCCTGTTTGGACAACAGACCTGGGTTCAAGTACTATTTCAAATCTTTCAAATACTAAGTTTGCCCTAGCCTGCCTGGTTCTGGGCGTCCAGAGTTTGTAGTTTTGTGATTATTCTATTGGTTCCATTAAGCCAAGCAAGTTTAATCAAGGGGAAATAACGTATTTAAAATTATTTCAAATAGTATTTGAACCCAGGTCTGTTTGGAGAATAGAATAGCCTACATTCAGACAGTTCCACACAACGGTGACTCATCCAACAGCACTTTAGCTGTTCTAAAATGAGCATCATGGTTGATGCCTCTGGTTGAGCCACACACACACACAGTGTAGGCTCTGGTTGAGCCACACACACACACACACACACACACACACACACACACACACACACACACACACACACACACACACACACACACACACACACACACACACACACACAGTGTAGGCTCTGGTTGAGCCACACACACACACACACACACACACACACACACACACACACACACACACACACACACACACACACACACACACACACACACACACACAAACACAAACACAGTGTAGGCTCTGGTTGATGGTTCCCTCCTCTTTGTAACTCTCCAGGTATAACAGTGTTGGAGGGCCCCATGTATGCAGTAGGCGGCCATGATGGATGGAGTTACCTGAATACGGTGGAGAGGTGGGACCCCCAGGCTAGACAGTGGAACTACGTGGCCAGCATGTCCACCCCACGCAGCACCATGGGAGTCACCGCACTCAACGGGAAGTAAGTGGCTGTACTAAAACATTATGACAGTATCAGTTGTTACTAAATCACAAGCTTTATTTATGACATAACGCACAACATGAAAAGGAGAATTTCTTACACACTAGAAGCTGATAACCAGCACGACAGGACAAAATAGTTCTGCTTCTTGTTATGTAAGACATTTTGGCGAATGCCTAGCCTTCGTATTAAAACAAGAATGCTTTTCTACGGGTGTAAGCCTGGGCCTAGACAACCACAGCTCTACGTTACATAACGCCACACAACAACGGACCATTTTGCAGTGTGTTTTCACTCTATAAAACCCTTTTTAGATTGTCTTCCCGAATCTGGGTAAAAAAAAAATAGACAACAAGGAAGGAAGATGTTTCCTTTAACCCTCCATTCCTCTCTGCTAAGGAAGCCTGAGATTTTCCCTGCCTTAAAAGAAGATTTCATATCTGAGCAACATCCAAAATACGATTTGTAACACTTTTATTGTCCTTACAGATTGTTTGCAGTTGGCGGTCGGGACGGGAGCTCATGTCTGCGGTCGATGGAATGCTTTGATCCACACACCAACAAGTGGAGTATGTGTGCCCCCATGGCGAAGCGGAGAGGAGGGGTGGGTGTGGCCACGTACAACAGCTTCCTCTATGCTGTGGGTGGTCATGATGCCCCAGCGTCCAACCACTGCTCCAGGCTATCAGACTGTGTGGAGAGGTATACAACCACTGTCTCAGACTAACAGACTGTGTAGAGAGGTAAACAACCACTGCTCCAGACTCTCAGACTGTGTGGAGAGGTAAACAACCACTGCTCCAGACTCTCAGACCATGTAGAGAGGTAAACAACCACTGTCCCAGACTATCAGACTATGTAGAGAGGTAAACAACCACTGTCACAGACTAACAGACTGTGTAGAGAGGTAAAAGCACCACTGTCCCAGACTATCAGACTATGTAGAGGTAAACAACGACTGTCCCAGACTAACAGACTGTGTAGAGAGGTAAACAACCACTGTCCCAGACTAACAGACTGTGTAGAGGTAAACAACTACTGTCACAGACTGTGTAGAGAGGTAAACAACCCCTGTCCCAGACTGTGTAGAGAGGTAAACAACCCCTGTCCCAGACTGTGTAGAGAGGTAAACAACCACTGTCCCAGACTAACAGACTGTGTAGAGAGGTAAACAACCCCTGTCCCAGACTGTGTAGAGAGGTAAACAACCCCTGTCCCAGACTGTGTAGAGGTAAACAACCCCTGTCCCAGACTGTGTAGAGAGGTAAACAACCACTGTCCCAGACTAACAGACTGTGTAGAGGGTAAACAACCACTGTCACAGACTGTGTAGAGAGGTAAACAACCCCTGTCCCAGACTGTGTAGAGAGGTAAACAACCACTGTCCCAGACTAACAGACTGTGTAGAGGTAAACAACCACTGTCACAGACTGTGTAGAGAGGTAAACAACCCCTGTCCCAGACTGTGTAGAGAGGTAACCCCTGTCCCAGACTGACTGTAGAGAGGTAAACAACCACTGTCCCAGACTAACAGACTGTGTAGAGAGGTAAACAACCACTGTCCCAGACTAACAGACTGTGTAGAGAGGTAAACAACCACTGTCCCAGACTAACAGACTGTGTAGAGAGGTAAACAACCACTGTCCCAGACTAACAGACTGTGTAGAGAGGTAAACAACCACTGTCCCAGACTAACAGACTGTGTAGAGAGGTAAACAACCACTGTCCCAGACTAACAGACTGTGTAGAGAGGTAAACAACCACTGTCCCAGACTGTGTAGAGAGGTAAACAACCACTGTCCCAGACTAGCAGACTGTGTAGAGGTAAACAACCACTGTCCCAGACTAACAGACTGTGTAGAGAGGTAAACAACCACTGTCCCAGACTAACAGACTATGTAGAGAGGTAAACAACCACTGTCCCAGACTAACAGACTGTGTAGAGAGGTAAAGAACCACTGTCCCAGACTGTGTAGAGAGGTAAACAACCACTGTCCCAGGCTATCAGACTGTGTAGAGAGGTAAACAACCACTGTCCCAGACTATCAGACTGTGTAGAGAGGAAGACAACCAATCATAGCTCTGGTCTACAATATGGCTGCGTATTGATTCTTGGGAGTTGCACACTTCCCGAAATGCATTTAACAATGTGAAAACTCCCTCTAGCCCAGGCTTACACCAATCCAATGCTTTTGAATCCATGACAGAGATGTCAGTGCACACTTTTGGGAGAAGTGCAGATAATTGGGATGCAGCCTATCTCAGTACTGTACTAGATTTGGGATGTGACCTATCTCAGTACTGTACTAGATTTGGGATGTGACCTATCCCAGTACTGTACTATAATTGGGATGTAGCCTATCTCAGTACTGTACTAGATTTGGGATGTAGCCTATCCCAGTACTGTACTAGAATTGGGATGTAGCCTATCCCAGTACTGTACTAGAATTGGGATGTAGCCTATCCCAGTACTGTACTAGAATTGGGATGTAGCCTATCCCAGTACTGTACTAGAATTGGGATGTAGCCTATCCCAGTACTGTACTAGAATTGGGAAGTAGCCTATCCCAGTACTGTACTAGAGTAAAAAACTCAACATTGTGTCTTGTTATAGATTTTATAAGGGTGAAGTATAGCTGTGTGTATGAAAACAAAGAGTTGGGACATTTCAGGCTATGCGCATAGAAACAAAGAGTTGGGTGTGTGTCTTGTTATGTCCCTTGAGGTGAGGCATTGGCCGTGTTCGATAGCATCAAAACCGTGATGTATCATGGGTAAATTGTGATTGGATGATTGATCTACAAAGGAATAGTGAGTAGTTATTTATGATGCAAGGTGATTTGTAGATCAGTCAGTCTCAACTTGCCTTTAAAGTTGGCTGCAGTGTCAAACGCAGACATTGAGATTGTTTCACATCGCAGGCCGACTACATACTGACAGATCTACAAAAAACCTTGCGTCATAAATGACTACTCATTATTATTTGTAGATCAGTCACAATTTACCCCCAGGCACATGACAGGGTTGATCCTCTTGAACACAGCCATTATCTCTGTCTGTCTGCTTGTACAGGTCAAACCCAAGACACGTCATTGTTTCCATTGGAGCTGGTTTTAGCAGTGTGATTATCTGCTACCCTCTGCTGGCTGTTCTGTAAAAATCAATCTGTATCTAATACACACTGCATGTAACCCTATCAATGAACAGAATACCATCGTGTCAAAACAATTAAACAGAAAATATTATTTAAAAAACTTTTGAAAAAAATAAAAATACAACAAAATATTTTGTCCCACTCAAAATATATTGTTGAATTCATCCATGGACAAGCTTAATCTTTGCTCTGTATCTCTTAAATACCCCAGTGCTCACTACACTTCTTCAGGTATTTCTCTTCATCCTTGTATTTCTTCTCTGTCACTGCAGGTATGATCCCAAAACAGACACATGGACCACGGTGTCCTCTCTGAGTGTCCCTAGGGATGCTGTAGGTATCTGTCTGCTAGGGGACAGGCTATATGCTGTCGGAGGATACGATGGAACGTCCTACCTGAACAGTGTTGAGTCCTATGATGCACAGAACAATGAATGGACTAAGGTAACTTGAATCATTCCTTAGTTCTTCTTAGAATGCTTTTCGACCCAGAATTACAATAGCCAGGCACAACCTTTAATTTCCATTATGTAATCGTTTTTTAAGACGGACTGAATGACCTTTCTTTACCCTTTACTGTATGTCTCCAACAGGAGGTCAATCTCAACATTGGAAGGGCTGGAGCCTGTGTTGTAGTTGTGAGAATACCTTAAGGACTACAATCCCTACAACCCTCTGGAATGCCACACAGAACACATGATATGATGTCACCACTGATGTCACCACTGAGAATGTTTTTTCCTTCAGTTTTTCTACTGTAAAGACAAACCTCTACTGCATTCCTCACAAACCAATGTTTCCATTAACAGTGATTTTCATTGTCCACTTGAAAGTATTTTATCTTTGATTATAAGAAGGTACTTTACCATATCTACAGATCAACAGTGAGTGGTTAGTTGTGGTTAAAAATATTAGGAAACTCTGCCACACTCTCCTTGGTCTGTTTACTCTGTTAAAATGCTCTATCAGAAAATAATGATCAGAAAATAATGATCAGAAAATAATGATCAGACAATAATGTTCTCTATATCATACAATGAAAGAAATTACATTTATTAATTACTTTTACATTTATACAGCAACATTCTATATTTGTCTCATCACATAATATTTTTTCTCGATTTATACTCCTATGTATATCTCGCTTTTAGCCACCTGAAAATTAAATGTACTTTTTCTATTTTTACTACATCTCTGTTGCTAAACTGGATTTCTACTCTTAGACAAAACATTTTGAAGAAGGATCACTGTGAATAATACTGAAGATAAAGAGTTTGAAAAGTGCAATACCGGGTACGTTCTACCAGAACAATTTGAGAAAGTTACTCATGTTGCTCAACAACTGTGAGCTGGATATAGTTATTTTCGAAAGGAAAGAAATCTAACAAAAAGTTTTCAAAAAGGTTTTTTTTTTCTTGGAAGCTATATCTGAATTACACCAAAGTCATTACCCAGTCTTAGAAATGTTTTGTACATGTTTTAAAAATATATACATATATATCATATTGATATTTCGCATTACTACAAAGATTTTAGTAGGTTTGCTAAAATTGCAGTCATCTTTATAACATCATATGATGCCTAAACAAATGCATTACTGTCATCTCCTGTGTTAATTTTTATATTTTGGCATGCTAGTTAATACTAATTTGTAATTAAACAATATAGAATTGTTTTGGGATGTTTCGTTAGGATTCCCATTAGCTGTTGCGAAAGCTGCAGTTAATCTTCCTGGGCTCCACACATGAAACATGACATTAAACAGAATACTAACAGACAAGAACAGCTCAAGGACGGCACTACATCAATTTAAAAATGTTGCCTACATATCAATACATACACTCAAACTATCTAGGTCAAATAGGGGAGAGGCGTTGTGGGGTGAGGTGTTGCTTTAACTGTTTTTTTTTAAACCAAGTTTGCGGTTCATTTGAGCAACGGAGTTCCACACAATACTGTCTCTGTATAATACTGTACGCATTCTTGAATTTGTTCTGGATTTGGGACTGTAAAAAGACCCCTGGTGGCATGTATGGTGGGGTAAGTGTGTGTGTGTCAGAGCTGTGTGTAAGTTGACTATGCAAACAATTTGTAATTTTCAACACATGAATGTTTCTTATAAAAAGAAGAAGTGATGCAGTCAGTCTCTCCTCAACGCCAAGAGAGACTGGCAATGAAGAGCAAGATGTGCCGCTCTGTTCTGGGCCAGCTGCAGCTCAACTAGGTCATTCCTTGCAGCACTCGACCACACGACTGGACAATAATGAAAATAAGACAAAACTAAAGCCTTGCTTTTTGGAGTGGGATGACATAAAAGCAGAGCAACTCATTATTATGGACAGAAAGACCCCTCACCATCTTTACAACCATTGAATCTCTATGTTTTGACCATGACAGTTTGACCATGACAGTTTATTTAGTCTCAACAACTTGTTCAACAGCCACACATTCATTACCAGATTCAGCTGAGATCTAGAACTTAAGGAATAAATTGTACCAAATGCAATGCTCTTAGTTTTAGAGATGTTCAGGACCAGTGTATTACTGTCTACTCACTCCTAAAGGGTTTCAGTGACTTCATTAGCTGTAGTTGCTATATGGTTGAAACATCCACATACATGGACACACAGGCTTTGTTTAATGCCAATGGTAGGTCATTGGTAAAACTAGAAAAGAGTAGAGGGCCTAGAGAGCTGCCATGTGGTACACTACACTTTACATATTTGACATTAGAGAGGCTTCCATTAAATAAAACCCCTCAGAGTTCCATTAGATAGATAGCTCTTAATCCTGAGTGGCGCAGCTCTCTCTTGCATCTCAGTGCAAGAGGTGTCATTACAGTCCCTGGTTTGAATCCAGCCAGGCTGAATCACATCCGGCTGTGATTGCGAGTCCCATAGGGCGGCGTACAATTGACCCAGCGTCGGCTGGGCTTGGCCGTAGTAGGCCATCATTGTAAATAAGAATTAGTTCTTAACTGACTTGCCTAGTTAAATATACATAAATAAAATCCACAATATTGCAGAGGTTGAAAAGCCATAACGCAAACATTTTCTGAATAACAGGTTATGGTCAACAATGTTAAAGGCTGCACTGAAATCTAACAGTACAGCTCCCACAATCTTCTTATTATCAATTTCCTTCAACCAATCATCTGTAATGTCCGTCGTTAAATGAAGACCAATGTGCAGCGTGGTAGGCGTACATTTTCTTTAATTATAAATGTTCCACCAAAAACAATAAACAACTCAACGAACGTAAAGCTAGGAGTGCAAACACATGCAACACACAAGACAAGATCCCACAACAGAAGGTGGGAAAAAGGGCTGCCTAAGTATGATCCCCAATCAAAGACAACGATAGACAGCTGCCTCTGATTGGGAACCATACTTGGCCAACAAAGAAATATTAACATAGATTTCCCACCCTAGTCACACCCTGACCTACCAAATAGAGAATTTACAGGATCTCTAAGGTCAGGGCGTGACAGTACCCCCCCCCGCAAAGGTTCGGACTCCCGGCCGAAAACCTGAACCTATAAGGGAGGGTCCGGGTGGGCATCTACCCTCGGTGGCGGCTCTGGTTCAGGATGTAGCCCCCGCTCCCTATGCTGATCCATCTGCTTCTGTGGAACCGGATCATGGATCATCGCCGGAGACTCCGGACCGCGAATCGTTGCCGGAGGAACCGGACCGTGGATCATCGCCAAAGGCTCTGAACTGGGAACCACAGCTGGAGGCTCCGGACTGCAGCTTGTCGCTGACGACTCCGGATTGCGGACCGTCGCTGGAGGCTCCAGAATGGGGACAGTCGCTGGAGACTCCGGACCATCGCTGGAGACTCCGGACCATCGCTGGAGACTCCGGACTGGGGACCGTTGCTGGAGGCTCCAGACTGGGGACCGGAGGCTGGAGGCTTTGTGCCATGGATTATCATTGGAGGCTCCAGGCCATGGATTATCACTGGAGGCTTCGTGCCATGGATCATCACTACAGGCTCCGGGCCATGGATCATCACTGGAGATGTCGGGCCATGGATTATCCCTGGAGGCTTCGTACGTGGAGCCAGAACAGGTCTCACCGGACTGAGGAGACGTACTGGAAGCCTGGTGCGTGGAGCTGCCACAGGGCTTACCAGGCTGAGGAGACATACTGGAGGCCTGGTACGTGGAACCGGACCAGGTCTCACTGGACTGGGGAGATGCACTGGAAGCCTGGTGCGTGGAGCAGGCACCGGATACACTGGGCCGTGGAGGCGCACTCGAGGTCTCGAGCGTAGAGCTGGCACAACCTGTCCTGGCTGGATGCCAACTTCCGCCCGGCAAATGCGGGGAGCTGGCACAGAGCGTACCGACCTGTGAATGCTCACTGGAGACACCATGCGCATCACCGCATAACACGGTGCCTGACCAGTCACACGCTCCCCACAGTAAGCACGGGGAGTTGGCTCAGGTCTGAACCCTGACTCCACCAATCTCCCCGTGTGCCGCCCCCAAATATTTTGTGGGGCTGCCTCTCGTGCTTGCTTCGTTGAGCTAACTCCTCGTATCGTCGCCATTTCGCTTTCGCTGCCTCTGTCTCCTCCTTCGGACGGCGATACTCCCCGGCCTGCGTCCAGGGTCCTTTACCATCCAGGATCTCCTCCCAAGTCCAGTCCACCTGATCATGCTGCTTGGTCCGTTGGTGGTGGGAGCTTCTGTAACGTCCGTCGTTAAATGAAGACCAATGTGCATGGTGGTAGGCGTACATTTTCTTTAATTATAAATGTTCCACCAAAAACAATAAATAACTCAACGAACATAAAGCTAGGAGTGCAAACACAAGACAAGATCCCACAACAGAAGGTGGGAAAAAGGGCTGCCTAAATATGATCCCCAATCAGAGACAACAATAGACAGCTGCCTCTGATTGGGAACCATACTCGGCCAACAAACAAATATAAACATGGATTTCCCACCCTAGTCACACCCTGACCAACCACATAGAGAATTTAAAGGCTCTCTAAGGTCAGGGCATGACATCAGTCATTTGTGTCAGTGCAGTACATATTGGGTGCCCTTCTCTATAAGCATGCTGAAAGTCTGTTGTTCATTTACAGAGAAATAGCATTGTATTTCATCAAACACCATTTTTTTCCAACAGTTTGATAAGAGCTGGTAGTAAACTGATAGGTCTGCTGTTAGAACCAGTAAAGGACACTTTACCATTCTTGGGTAGAGGAATTACTTTGGTTTCCCTCCAGGCCTGAGGACAAATACTTTCCTCTAGGCTCAGATTAAAGATATGACAGATAGCAGTGGCTATAGAGTCAGCTAGCTTTCCATCTAAGTTTTCAATGCACAGAGATTTGTCATTATTGATCAATAACAATTTTTCCACACTAACTTAACAAAATGCAATGTTTTTATTTCATAATTGATTTTTTTATGCATGAGTATGATGGCTCACTGTTTGTTTTTGGCATTTCCTGCCTAAGTTTGCCCACTTTGCCAACGAATTAAAATGAATAAATAATTGGCAACAGGGCCTCCCGAGTGATGCAGCTGTCTAAGGCACTGCATCGCAGTGTTCCCAGGCTGTGTCACACCCGACCGTGACCGGGAGTCCCATAGAGGGCGGCTGGCTTCTGGGTAGGGCGGGTGGGTCTTAAGAAACGTGGTTTGGCGGGTAATGTTTTGGAGGACGCATGACTCGACCTTCGCCTCTCCCAAGCCCATTGGGGAGTTGCAGTGATGAGACAAGGTCGCAATTGGATATCACGAAAAAGGAGGTCAAATACAAAAACATTTTTAAAAATTATTGGCAAATGGTTTTGTGATGAATAAGCCATCTCATCTGATGAAAGATGGAGTTGAATCGGTCTTTCTAGACATAATTTTATTTCAAGTACTACAACGTTTTTTCCATCATTCTTCATATTATTGGTCTTGGCTTCATAATACAGTTTCTTCTTCTTTGTGTTGAGTTTAGTCACATAATTTCTCAATTTGCAGTAAGTCAGCCAGTCAGATGTACAGCTAGACTTATTAGACACTCCCTTTGCCCCATCTCTTTCATCCATACAGTTTTTCATTTCCTCATCAATCCATCAATCCATCGTCAATCCAGTCAGTTTCGGGAATAACAGGTGCATGTTTACCAATAATTGGAGGAAGCAATTTGATAAATTAATCAAATGCAGCATCTGGATGCTCCTCATTAATCACATCAGACCAACAAATATGTTTAACATCATCCACATAAGAGTCACAGCAGAATCTTTTGTATGATCTCTTTTACACTATTTAAGGCCCAGCTGTTGGAACTTTGGCTTTCCTGCATATAGCCACTATATTTTGATCACTGCATCCAATGGGTACAGATACAACTTTAGAACAAAGTGTCGTGGAAATTTCCTCTATTTACCAAATTCCCTCTATTTACCAATAGTCTCTCATCCTGGGAAGAAAAAATATAACATGTTCAGACCTTAAGGGCAGTTTAATTTCAAATGTTTCACCCAGACGGAGATAATCCAATATGCGTTTTATAGTTACATCGTTAGGGTAAGATAACCAAAAGTGGACACACTCTAATCAGTTTCTAGAGCTCAATTTCCCAGATTTTGTAGATTATTTTAATAGTGCTTAAAAACTTCATTTTTTTATCAAATTATCCATTTAAGATACCAACTCAAAACCTACGTACGTCTACGAATGGGTGGTTTAAATTGTATCTAATCATTCTCAGCATTACTTTATCAAATCTCTAGTAATTGATTATACACACACATACAATGTATCATAATTTCAAATAATTCACAGAATCAATATAAAACTTAAGAAATCTTAGAACTTTCAGGATCACCCAGGATTGGTCAGATGTTCACACAGAACTGGTCAGACGTCCACACAGAACATCAGAACATAAAAAGGTTTGCCCACACAGAGTCAACCCTACCCCGCTTACACAGAACGGTCCGACAACTATTACCTAGTGATCTCATAACAAAATACTCACACAGAGTAACCCAGGGCATACCTGACTAGCACATTTAAAATAATTGGAATTCACCACATCTGAGGGTCACTTAGACAATCACACAGACGCACAGAATGAGGTCCTTCTTTCCAATAGGGCTTCACCAAATGCTGTGTTTCACCTAGAATGCACAGTCCCTTTGGCCACTCACCCCGACAGACCTCACCAAATCCCCACTGTGATCAATTCAGTGTCAGGAGGCTCTTGGTCACTGGCAACCGGACAGTGGCAGAGTATCTTTTGAGTCCACAAACCCCAGATTACTCTCCCTGACTCGGCCCTGCTTACGCCGCCAAGGTGCCTTCCTTACAAAGGAATTCACGCTCAGAGTATACGTAACAGGCATAATTAAAAAACTAGACTTCAAATCTGTGTGTGGTTCGCTCACATTTTTCTTTAAAAACTCAGTTCGAGATGTGGTATCCACTCGGCTCGCTTCCTCTCAGATCAAAGGTTGGTCCATCTGCTTCGTTCCCGAAGTGTGGTTTCCTAAGATCCCAAGTTTAGGGGATCCCTCGTGCACAATTTATTTACCTAGATCGTCAGGAACGGTCACCGAGTGAAGATTCACATCCCTCCTCGTCGCCAAATGTCGTGGAAATTTCCTCTATTTACCAAATCATGAGAGCAAACCACACACAAATCAGAGTTAGTTATCACAAAGTCCATCTATAATTATATGAGCTCCATCACAACCCTGTGACTTTCAGATCAATTCAGTGTCTATAAATTAATTCTCTGAGAGTCCCTTACACATTGCAACTGAGATCCTTTATAGCAAAAGACACACATAGTCAGACAGCATAGACATAATAAATCATTCAGCTTTGTCTCCTAAACTATGTTCTCTTCTCAAACTCAGATCCATAAACAAATCCTCCATATCAACAGGCATATATCAAATCCATCCTATCTTGACAAGATCACAGAGACACACTGACTGGCACACAGACATTGTGGAGCCAAGAGATACACGCTTGACCGCTCCCCTCTCTCCGGCCCAAACAACTTAGTCTTGACATAGAACAGATACTGCAACCCCGCCACAGTATTATACAAACACATTCTGATGAGAAGTAACTTACAAACATATGATGAATATAAAACATCTTACCTATGTTACCAACCGATTCTGATTATTCCCCAACAAAAGTTCTACAGTACTAGTAAAAATGTGATCAATACATGTGCATGATATTGTTCCTGTAGTGTTTGTAAACACCCTGGTAGGTTGATTAATAACCTGAACCAGATTACAGGCACTGGTTACAGTGAGGAGCTTCCTATTAAGCCTGGCACTTTGATGATTATCAGTCAATATTCAGGTCCCCAAGAAAGTAGACCTCTCTGTTAACATCACGTACACTATCAAGCATTTCACACATATTATTTAGATACTGACTGGTGGCCTATAGCAACACCCCAAAAGAAAAGGCTTTAGATGCGCCAAGTGAACCACAGCACTTAAATAACACCCGACATAAAATCTTCTCTAAGCATTACAGGGATATGTCTCTGAATATATACAGCAACACGTCCCCAATAAGCATTCCTGTCTCTTCTATAGATGTTATATCCTTGTATTGCTACTGCTGTATCATCAAATTAATTATCGAAGTGAGTCTCAGAAATGGCTAATATACTGTATTAAGGTTATCGGATATTAGCAGGTTATTGATTTTCATTTAGCTTATTTCTAAGGCTACATATATGAATATGAGCTATTTTCAGCTCTTTCCTGGGTAAATTATCAAAGATAGACACATTTTTATTTGACTTCATGTTTGGTACTGTTGTCACTTTTGTCTTTTGGGCAATTAAAAAAAAAATCATGATTTGACACAAATGCAGATCTAGAAATAAAATGAGTTCATCGTCTCCTTTGTGTCTTTTAGCCCCGTTTATAACTGGTGCTTGCATGCGTCCTTTTAACCTGTTGTTGTCCACATTCTGATGGTGCCCACATTTTTAGACAGGTGTAAACGTTTTAAAAGACGCATCTTCCTGACCACAAGTGCAAATGGTCAAACCATTTAAATCATAATTATAACACCCTCTAAAATCATTGACAGGTAGCATCATTGACTTATTTATTTATTTTAAGACATATTGATGGTATAAGTATTATTAAAAAAAAGTTAATCTGTGAAATAATTAGAATACAAGGAAATCTGTTCACAATGCGGACACTGTGGCTTGATAAGAGACACATTTTAATACCATGTGTGCAGGCAACAAACCTTGATCATATAGTGATTAGATCATACTGATCAGATAAGGAAACATACATGTTAGCACAAGGTGTAAACGAAGCTTATGTGACATGGTAGGAACCATGTTTCCCAGGGAACCCTAATCAGTTGTGAACATCTAAAAATGTATAGAAGCATCTCAATGGACATGGAAAGAGGTTGCAACGTTGTATCTGTGCCATTATGGCGTCTGTGACAGCATGGGCAGCGCCATTGAGTCTATCTCCCATTTAAAGTTGTACATTTACTTATTTTTTTTGTGTTTGAAAAAAGTGGAAGTGGAGAGTGGAAATGGGGCACAAGCAGTGAGTTGAATCACACCTGCCTTCAGGTGATTGTCTTTCAGTTTTATGTCCCATACTTGCTACAAGGAAACAAATTTAATGGGCGAAATCTGTTGTTTTATTTCTGGATCTTAATGTGAACACCCTTTTGCAGGAAATGTACAATTTGTATTTGAGGTTTAAAAAGGCTTTTGAATTTGTAATTTCCATTTTGGAAATTTCAGACTTGATTTTGAAAAATGTGACCGATTGGCTTGATTCGGTCTTGTGTAGCAAAATGTGAAATGGTGTTTTTTTTAATACATTGGATAAAGGTGTACTATATCAACTACAGTTGAGGAACAATGGGAAAATAATTCTGCTTTGAAAGTTGATAAATTTGTATTCTCACTTTTGACAAAATGGCCCAAGAATGTTTTGGTACACCTACGGAAGAGCTCTTTTGTCTTCACCCATTCAAATCATATCAAAGTTGATTCGTCACGTGCTTACTTACAGGCTCTAACCAAAAGTGCAAAAAAGGTATTAGGTGAACAATAGCTAAGTAAAGAAATAAAGCAACAGTAAAAAGACAGTGAAAAATAACAGTAGCGAGGCTATAAACAGTAGCAAGGCTATAAAAGTAGCGAGGCTACATACAGACACTGGTTAGTCAGGCTGATTGAGGTAGTATGTACATGTAGATGTGGTTAAAGGGACTATACATATATGATATACAGAGAGTAGCAGTAGCCTAAAAGAAGGGTTGGGGCGGGGGGTGGCACACAATGCAAATAGTCCGGGTAGCCATTTGATTACCTGTTCAGGACACTTATGGCTTTGGGGTAAAAACTGTTGAGAAGCCTTTTTGTCCTAGATTTGGCACTCCGGTACCGCTTGCCATGCGGTAGTAGAGAGAACAGTCTATGACTGGGGTGGCTGTGGTCTTTGACAATTTTTAGGGCCTTCCTCTGACACTGCCTGGTGTAGAGGTCCTGGATGGCAGGCAGCTTAGCCTCAGTGATGTACTGGGCAGTCCGTACTACCCTCTGTAGTGCCTTGCAGTCGGAGGCCGAGCAATTGCCGTACCAGGCAGTGATGCAACCAGTCAAGCTCTCAATGTTGCAGCTGTAGAACCTTTTGAGGATCTCAGGACCCATGCCAAATCTTTTTAGTTTCCTGAGGGGGAATAGGCTTTGTCGTGCCCTCTTCACAACTGTCTTGGTGTGTTTGGACCATTCTAGTTTGTTGTTGATGTGGACACCAAGGAACTTGAAGCTCTCAACCTGCTCCACTACAGCCCGTCGATGAGAATGGGGGCATGCCCAGTCCTCCTTTTCCTGTAGTCCACGATCATCTCCTTAGTCTTGGT
Organism: Oncorhynchus tshawytscha; assembly: GCF_018296145.1. Lineage (NCBI taxonomy): Eukaryota > Metazoa > Chordata > Actinopteri > Salmoniformes > Salmonidae > Oncorhynchus > Oncorhynchus tshawytscha. Next base: position 39,504,629 of record NC_056449.1, on the reverse strand, counting down.
TATGTTGAGGGATAGGTTCTTATTCTGGCACCACCCGGCCAGGTCTCTGACCTCCTCCCTATAGGCTGTCTCATCATTGTCAGTGATCAGGCCTACCACTGTTGTGTCGTTTGCAAACTTAATGATGGTTTTGGAGTCGTGCCTGGCCATGGGTGAACAGGAGGGGACTGAGCACGCACCCCTGGGGAGCTCCAGTGATGAGGATCAGCGTGGCAGATATGTTGCTACCTACCCTCACCACCTGGGGGCGGCCCGTCAGGAAGTCCAGGATCCAGTTGCAGAGGGAGGTGTTTAGTCCCAGGATCCTTAGCTTAGTGATGAGCTTTGAGTGTACTATGGTGTTGAACGCTGAGCTGTAGTCAATGAATAGCATTCTCACATAAGTGTTCCTTTTGTCCAGGTGGGAAAGGGCAGTGTGGAGTACAATAGAGATTGCATCATCTGTGGATCTGTTTGGGCGGTATGCAAATTGCCGTGGGTCTAGGGTCTCTGGGATAATGGTGTTGATGTGAGCCATGACCAGCCTTTCAAAACACTTCATGGCTACGGACGTGAGTGCTACGGGTCTGTAGACATTTAGGCAGGTTGCCTTTGTGTTCTTGGGCACAGGGACTATGGTCTGCTTGAAACATGTTGGTATTACAGACTCAATTAGAGACATGTTGAAAATGTCAGTGAAGACACGTGCCAGTTGGTCAGCACATGCCCGGAGCACACATCCTGGTAATCCGTCTGGCTCCGCAGCCTTGTGTATGTTGACCTGTTTAACTTCGGGGCAGCATTTTCACTTTTGGATAAATAGCATGCCCAATTTCAACATCCTGCTACTCATACCAAGAATATAAGATATGCATATTATTCGTAGATTTGGATAGCAAACACTCTGAAGTTTCTAAAACTGTTTGAATCATGTCTGTGAGTATAATATAACTTATGTAGCAGGCAAAACCCCGAGGACTAACCGTTCAGATTTTTTTTTGAGGTCTCTGTCTGTTCACTGATTTCTCATTGGCAAACGATATTTCTTAGGAACTTGTTTTCAGTTCCTACCGCTTCCACTGGATGTCACCAGTCTTTGGAATTTGGTTGAGGTTATTCATTTGTGCAATGAAGAAGTAGGGCCAACTAGGAACTGCGTAACACTGTTGAGAGTTGCGCAAGACTTGAAACGTAGCTTGGTTTGTTGTGTTCCTGTATTGAACACAGATAGACTCGTCTTCAATTTTATCGATTATTAACGTTTAAAAATACCTAAAGTTGTTTAGTTTGAAATATTTTGGCAAAGTTTATAGGCAACTCAATATTTTGTAGTGACGGTGCGCATTTTGGAAGCTGTTTTTTTTCTGGATCAAACGGGCCAAATAAATGGACATTTTGGATATATAGACAGAATTAATCGAACAAAAGGACCAATTGTGATGTTTATGGGACATATTGGAGTGCCGTCAAAAGAAGCTCGTCAAAGGTACGGCATGTTTTATATTTTATTTCTGCGTTTTGTGTAGCGCCTGCAGGGTTGAAATATGATACCCTCTTTGTTTCCTGTTGTGCTATCATCAGATAATAGCTTCTTATGCTTTCGCCGAAAAGCCTTTTTAAAACCTGACATGCTGTCTGGATTCACAACGAGTGTAGCTTTAATTGAGTATCTTACATCTGTGATTTAATGAAAGTTAGATTTTATATCAATTTATTTGAATTTGCCGCGCTGCATTTTCCCTGGTTTTTGGCCAAGTCGTCCGGAACAGCTGAGGCTCTCAGATGCATGCCTCAGTGTTGCTTACCTCGAAGCGAGCATTAGAAGTGATTTAGCTCATCTGGTAGGCTCGTGTCACTGAGCAGCTCGTGGCTGTGCTTCCCTTTGTAGTCTGTAATTGTTTGCAAGCCCTGCCACTTAAGACGAGCGTCGGAGCCGGTGTAGTATGATTCAATCTTAATCCTGTTTTGACGCTTTGCCTGTTTGATGTTTCGTCTCAGGGCATAGCAGGATTTATTTTAACCTCTCTGAGATACATGGCGTCCCATCTCACCAACAGCCAGTGAAAGTGCACGGCGCCAAATTCAAAACAACAAAAATCTCATAATTAAAATTAATCAAGTATACAAGTATCTGACACCATTTTAAAGATACATTTCCCGTTAATCCAGCCACAGTGTCTAATTTCAAACATTCTTTACAGCGAAAGCACCACAATCGATTATGTTAGGTCACCATCAAGTCTCAGAAAAATCCTGCCATTTTCCAGCCAAAGAGAGGAGTCACAAAAAGCACAAATAGAGATAAAATGAATCACTAACCTTTGATGATCTTCATCAGACACTCATAGGACTTCATGTTTCGCTAAAGTGCAGGATTTATTTATATTGAAAAAATCTCCTTTTACATTGGCGTGTTACATTCAGTAGTTCTAAAACATGCATTGATTTTGCAGAGAGCCACATCAAGTTACAGATATACTTATTATAATTGTTGATGAGATTACAAGTTTTACACATGGAATTAGAGATATACTTCTCATTAATGCAACCGCTGTGTCCGATTTTAAAATTACGGAAAAAGCAAACCATGCAATAATCTTAGTACAGCGTTCAGACAACACAGCAGCCCAAAAAATATCCGTCATATTGGGTAGTCAACATTAGTCAGAAATAGCGTTATAAATATTCACTTACCTTTGATGATCTTCCTCAGAATGCACTCCTAAGAATCCCAGTTCCACCATAAATGTTTGATTTGTTCGATAATGTCCATCAGTGATGTCCAAATATCTTCTTTTGTTAGGGCGTTAAACAAATCCAAAAGCGCGTTCAGGTTGCGCCGAACGTCAGACAAAAAGTTCAAAAAGTTCAGTTACAGCCCGTAGAACCTTGTCAATCTAAGTATAGAATCAATCTTTAGGATGTTGTTAACATAAATGTTCAATAATGTTCCCATTGGAGAATTCCTTTGTCTGTAGAAAAGTGAGAGGAACGAGAGCTAACTCTGTCGGGACCGCGCACCACGAGCCTGAGACACTCTGCCATGAGCCCCTCCTTTATAGAGGAATCCTCAAAGCAGTTTCTAAAGAAGTGGAAGCCTTAGGAAGGGCAACATAACCAATATCCCACTGTATCTACAATAGGGGCAGAGTTAAAAACACTACAAGCCTCAGATTTCCCACTTCCTGGTTGGATTTTTCTCAGGTTTTCGCCTGCCATATGAGTTCTGTTATACTCACAGACATCATTCAAACAGTTTTAGAAACTTCAGAGTGTTTTCTATCCAATACTACTAATAATATGCATATATCAGCATCTGGGACAGAGTAGCAGGCAGTTTACTCTGGGCGCCTTATTCATCCAAGCTACTCAATACTGCCCCCATGTCACCAAGAAGTTTTAAGCAGCTCTACCCTTTAGCTCAGTGTGAATGTTTCCTGTAATCCATGGCTTCTTGTTGGGGTATGTACTGTGGCAAAGAAGGGGGTCGAGTGATAAATGGCAGATATGTGAGAGCAGAACTAATAAACGGGCTCTGCCCTATAACTAAAATGGCCACCCCGATCAGAACTACAGATCACAAAATGTCCGACTGCCAAAACTGCAATTCCCAGAAGCAAGGGGAACCCTCAGAAGGTGGGGCCGACCCACTGATAAAGGGTCAAGACAAACAAGGAAGAGAGAGAGAAAGGGCTGGAAGGATCTGTGAACCGTAGAGAAAGAGACAATAGAGATTGGCTAGATTTACCGTGTATGAGCTGGACTGTTTGGACTTACCTGTTGGCGTTTGGACCTGGACCTACCGAGAACCGGATTTGTGTACCAAACCCTGCCATCCTTGACCTTGCCTGTGGCCTGGGTGGACCAGGACGGAGAAACAAACATAACTCTCATTCTGGGGTGATTTTGCTGACAGTTACCCACTTAATTTGTGACAAACGGTCCTAATCTTGAAGAGATTTCCCACAGTACGTACAGTCACTGTGGGGACGATGTCCCCGATGCACTTATTGATAAAGCCAGTGACTGATATGGTGTACTCCTCAATGCCATCGGAAGAATCCCGGAACATGTTCCAGTCTGTGATAGCAAAACAGTCCTGTAGTTTAACATCTGCTTCATCTGACCACTTTTTAATAGACCGAGTCACTGGTGCTCCTTGCTTTAATTTTTGCTTGTAAGCAGGAATCAGGAGGATAAAGTTGTGGTCGGATTTACCAAATGAAGGGCGAGGGAGATCTTTGTACGGATCTTTTTTTGGGGTAGAACTGATTTAAGTTTCCCTGCATTCAGCATTGTTCACACCCTCTTAAGCTTTAGCCCCACCCATCTCTTTAAGGATTCACATGTGAGGCCATGTAATAACCAACCAAAGATTTCAATACTAAAGGCTGGTTTATACTATGGGTGTATTAGTAAATTCAATCTGGAGTGTCAGAGTGCGCTCAGAGTACGCTCTGGGCATTAGTAAACTCAGAACACTGTCAGATTGTCTGTTCGTAAATTCAGAGTAAATTCAGAGTTTTTCGCACTTGGAGCGCACACCGGACCCTCTGGCCGAGGAGTAGGGTTGATCCGAGTGTTCTGACCTCGGATCAGAACAACTAACAAGCTTGGCAAGCTTGCTAGCTACTTCCAGACACGAATGAGAGAACAGCTCACTCTGACCATTTCACCTGCCCGAGATGAGCTGGTTAGGCTGTTTTTCATGTTATCCAGACGATGGTGACAGTAACTGGGCTGCTGGCAACAATTGAATTTACTGACACCGGCCTTATTCAATGGATGTTGAGTGTTCAGAGATTGGTCAGTTATTCTGCGCTTTGGCACATACAGATGAGAGTGCTCTGAAATCGGAGTAAATAGCCAGAACGAATTTACCAGCTATGTCTATTGACAATTGTCGCAGTGACATCATGAACATTCTATTGAAATAGTTACTTGCAGAGTGGAGTCTTAGGTAGTCTTTTGTAGCTAGCTAGCTAAACAATTAATCATAATCCCAACTCATAAGGTTATTAGCCTGCATGAATCTGCTGGTAGCTAACCAACCAGGTTCAATGTTAGCTAGCTAGCTAACATTAGGCTATAACTAGCAATGCAAATGGCTCTGAGATACAAATAATATTACTACACAGATCATACATGTAACATTAGCTAGCGAGACAGCCAGCTAATATTAGCTAGATAGCTAACAGTTCGCTTTAACTTGCAATGAAAACCACTTTCTGACTTATTTAGAAATGTATAATATCTGAAAATGTAGCTAGTTGGACTATTTTACCTGTATATGTGGATGAATGCTTCTCCTTCTCAATGGTTGCCATTAGTTTGAAGATGTAAACCGGAGACAGGTATTTTATACAATAACCTTTTGTGTGTTTTCTTTTTGAGTGCCTCTGCATATTTGCGATGAAACGCTAGAATTTTCTCCATCTCCTTAGCTATCATACTCTGCTTTCAGAAGTTTCACTGATTTCAAAACTCGGTCCTCCAGAAAGTGGAGAGCAACACTTGTGCAGTTCTACTACATGATATCTTTCAAAAAGCCATGTTAGAAACGATTACCTACACATACTGAGCAACTCATGTTATAGGCAGATGCGCGCTATATGGCAAACAATTTCGAACTCATCTCTCCGCATGTCCAGCCCACTCATTATCTCAGCCAATCATGGCTAGCGCAAATGTTTGTGTCTTTTTAGGCTCGTAATTAACCATTTTATTGGTATTTACAGATGGCATACAAGTTTGTTATTAAGGCACATGAAAGTTCACATGTCCCAGAATGCATTTCCACATTTTGATACAAATAAAATAAAAAGTTTACTTTCAAATGTCTCTCCGTGAAGTAGTGACGTGTGACGTACTCCTAGTTTCCTGAAACGAGTCACATATGTGTCAACCTCTACATACCTCCACATAATAACTCCTGATTTCCTGTTGCTGCATAATTATTTTTCTGCTGTAGCAAACAGGCTCAAATGAAAATGCTACATCTGTAGCAGGCTCTGTGTACTGTGATCAACCATCTCTGCAGCACTGCACCATTTAGGCCTTTTTGGTAGAGTGGCTAGATGGAAGCCACTCCTCAGTAAAAGGCACATGACAGCCAGCTTGGAGTTTGCAAAAAAAAAAGCACCTAAAGGACTCTCAGACCATGAGAAACAAGGTTTTCTGGTCTGATGAAACCACGATTGAACTCTTTTTGGCTTTGAATTCCAAGTGTCACGTCTGGAGGAAACCTGGCATCCTTCCTATGGTGAAGCATGGTGGTGGCAGCGTCATGCTGTGGGGATGTTTTCTCGCGGCAGGGACTGGGCGACTAGTCAGGGTAGAGGGAAAGATGAATGGAGGAAAGTACAGAGATCCTCGATGAAAACCTGCTCCAGAGCGCTCAGGCGGAGGTTCACCTTCCAACAGGACAACAACCTTAAGCACACAGCCAAGACAACGCAGGAGTGGCTTCGGGACAAGTCTCTGAATGTCCTTGAGTGGCCCAGCCAGAGCACAGACTTGAACCTGATTTAACATCTCTAGAGAGACCTGAAAATATCTGTGCAGCAATGCTCTCCATCCAACCTGACAAAGCTTGAGAGGATCTGCAGAGAAGAATGGGAAAAGCTCTCCAAATACAGGTTTGCCAAGCTTGTAGCGTCATACCCAAGAAGACTCGTGGCTGTAATCGGTGCTTCAACAAAGTACTGAGTAAAGAGTCTGAATACTTATGCAAATGTAATATTTCAGTTTTTCTATTTTGCTTTGTCATTATGGGGTATTGTGTATAGATTGTTGAGGATTAAAAAAATATATATTTTAGAATAAGGCTGTAGCGTAACAAAATGTGGAAAATGTCAAGGGGTCTGAATACTTTCCGAATGCACTGTATGTTCAGATGGAAACCAACCTAGAACAGGATCCCACTGGTTACCACTGGCTGGATAACAGGATACCACTGGTTACCATTGGCCGTTACTTCAACCCAAAATATCATCTATCATAATAGGAATGAGAATACATGAACAATTAAATAATTGTCCTTTATGTGTGTGACTACATTGTCTGTGTATTTGTCTCTTTTTTGTGAGTTTGAAAAAGACCTCTGATAACAGCCATTTATGTATGCAAGGTTTCTTCGACAACATAATCTGCCTGAAAGAGGTTTTGAAAGCACTCCTGAAGTACTCTGTCCCTTTGAACACTCCATGCACTCAGACTAACCCTTCTACACAGGCAGAAAGACGTCCATTTATCTGCTTCCTCTTTGAAATAAACTGTTTCTGGTTTGGGAGATGGCATTTATTTTTTATGTTTTTGTTGTCTGTAAAGACATGCAAGAGTTCTCTGTAATATTGACTTGAATAGTCCTCTCCAAATGCGCTCCAGATGTTGGTGTTATATGTTAAATGACCAGCAGAGGGCACTGTTGTATTGTGGAGGACTTGCTGATGTATAACCAATACAGACTGGGGAAATCAAAGATCCCAGTCTACCACTACTGTTAGCAAGAAACGTCAACCTGAATTAAGTGAACCCAGAACAAATATTTCAGCTAATAACCGTGCATAATTATTTAGTTACTATGATGAAATATTAGGAAATTGGATGCTATGTTTAAAAAAAAAATGTTTTAATGAGCCTCTTACTGAGTTATAAGAATTATAACTCAAAGCCAATTTAAATTTGTTCTGGAAGGATCTAGCATTTCCGGTATGGAAGAGATCCTAAACAGTTATGACACTGTATAGCTTTTACCGAGGTCATTTAACACAGGCTTCCAGGACAGATATGGTGGTCCTGTTGACATCACAACAGATGGAGCAGAAGTGGAATCCATCTATATTCATGGTCTCTGTGATGTGATGGAGATCTTCATATTCATGAATAAGAGCTTGAAGAAAATCCCATCTGATGATGAGGACTGGAGGAGGCCTAGATACCATGCAGAGCATTTCTGTCTGGGCTGCCTAAAATACACATTAGCAAAGCATGAAATCATACTGGATATCGGTCAGAATAAACCATGAAATCATACTGGATATCAGTCAGAATAAATCATGAAATCATACTGGATATCGGTCAGAATAAATCATGAAATCATACTGGATATCGGTCAGAATAAATCATGAAATCATACTGGATATAGGTCAGAATAAATCATGAAATCATACTGGATATAGGTCAGAATAAATCATGAAATCATACTGGATATCGGTCAGAATAAATCATGAAATCATACTGGATATCGGTCAGAATAAATCATGAAATCATACTGGATATCGGTCAGAATAAATCATGAAATCATACTGGATATCGGTCAGAATAAATCATGAAATCATACTGGATATAGGTCAGAATAAATCATGAAATCATACTGGATATAGGTCAGAATAAATCATGAAATCATACTGGATATCGGTCAGAATAAATCATGAAATCATACTGGATATTGGTCAGAATAAATCATGAAATCATACTGGATATCGGTCAGAATAAATCATGAAATCATACTGGATATAGGTCAGAATAAATCATGAAATCATACTGGATATAGGTCAGAATAAATCATGAAATCATACTGGATATTGGTCAGAATAAATCATGAAATCATACTGGATATCGGTCAAAATAAATCATGAAATCATACTGGATATCGGTCAGAATAAATCATGAAATCATACTGGATATCGGTCAGAATAAATCATAAAATCATACTGGATATTGGTCAGAATAAATCATGAAATCATACTGGATATCGGTCAGAATAAATCTTGAAATCATACTGGATATAGGTCAGAATAAATCATGAAATCATACTGGATATCGGTCAAAATAAATCATGAAATCATACTGGATATCGGTCAGAATAAATCATGAAATCATACTGGATATCGGTCAGAATAAATCATGAAATCATACTGGATATCGTTCAGAATAAATCATGAAATCATACTGGATATCAGTCAGAATAAATCATGAAATCATACTGGATATCGGTCAGAATAAATCATGAAATCATACTGGATATCGGTCAGAATAAATCATGAAATCATACTGGATATCGTTCAGAATAAATCATGAAATCATACTGGATATCGGTCAGAATAAATCATGAAATCATACTGGATATCGGTCAAAATAAATCATGAAATCATACTGGATATCGGTCAGAATAAATCATGAAATCATACTGGATATCGGTCAGAATAAATCATGAAATCATACTGGATATCGGTCAAAATAAATCATGAAATCATACTGGATATAGGTCAGAATAAATCATGAAATCATACTGGATATTGGTCAGAATAAATCATGAAATCATACTGGATATCAGTCAGAATAAATCATGAAATCATACTGGATATCGGTCAGAATAAATCATGAAATCATACTGGATATCGGTCAGAATAAATCATGAAATCATACTGGATATAGGTCAGAATAAATCATGAAATCATACTGGATATCGGTCAGACTAAATCATGAAATCATACTGGATATCGATCTGAATAAATGAATGCAACCTCCAAAAATAGGAAATAGATTCTTCATGAAAGCAGCCATAAACGTTCAAACAAAACGTGAAAACACTTTGGTAAACACTACATTGGTAAACTGGGATTGCAGTTCAGTATCCTCCACTGGATTCGGCTAGACTCTCAAACACACCGCAAGACACGAGGTCAAGGGTAGGTGGGTTAGCCAGCCAAAAGGACAGTAGAAATAGCTAAACAACAAGGGTAGGTGGGTTAGCCATCCAAAAGGACAGTAGAAATAGCTAAACAACAAGGGTAGGTGGGTTAGCCAGCCAAAAGGACAGTAGAAATAGCTAAACAACAAGGGTAGGTGGGTTAGCCAGCCAAAAGGACAGTAGAAATAGCTAAACAACAAGGGTAGGTGGGTTAGCCATCCAAAAGGACAGTAGAAATAGCTAAACAACAAGGGTAGGTGGGGTAGCCATCCAAAAGGACAGTAGAAATAGCTAAACAACAAGGGTAGGTGGGTTAGCCATCCAAAAGGACAGTAGAAATAGCTAAACAACAAGGGTAGGTGGGTTAGCCAGCCAAAGGGACAGTAGAAATAGCTAAACAACAAGGGTAGGTGGGTTAGCCAGCCAAAAGGACAGTAGAAATAGCTAAACAACAAGGGTAGGTGGGTTAGCCAGCCAAAGGGACAGTAGAAATAGCTAAACAACACATCTAGGCCTGTTTTCTTTAACCTAAAATCAACCAGTTAGAACTAGACAAATTGAGTGGTTGATAAATACACAGTAAAACGATATCCATGACAACAGTGGTGATAAAACAGACAGGCTGTGTCCCACAATGGTACCCTATTCCCTATGTAGTGCACTACTTTAGACTAGAGCTCTATGGACTATGGGCCCCCGTCAAAAGTAGTGCATTATTAAGGGAATAGGGTGCCATTTGGGATATAGCTTTCACGGTCCACAGACGCCCAGTGAGACAGCTGGATCTCTGATCAAAGACTGTGGATAAGTGCTGTAGAATGTCTTCCCCCCCGTCTCTTCTCTCTAAGGTTGGTTGAATACATTGTCATCTCATTATCTTTGAAAAGAAAAAAGATCTCCCTGTCCAAATAGGAGCGATGTCTCTCACAATAAAATGAGCTGGCGATAGATTGGCTGAGTGCATTCTAATGTCATTATCCCAGTGAGAGATAGCATATGCATATCTCATCTGGTTAATGTCTTACACACTACACTGTAGCCTGTAGTGTAGACAGTATGGTGTGCTATCACCTGTATAGTTCACTACTTTAACTGGAGCTCTATGGGCCCTGGTCCAAAGTAGTGCATCGTATAGGGAATAGGGTGCAATTTTGGGACAAACTCTACAGTGCATTCGAAAAGCATTCTGACCTCCTTGACTTTTTCCACATTTTGTTACATTACATGGATGAATGCTTCTCATTCTCTCCTTCTTAGTTTGAAGATGTAATCTGGAGAAAGGGGTTTTAAGCAATAGCCTTCTAAGTGTTCTCTTTTCGATTCCCTCCGCATATTTGCAATCAAACTCCAGAATGTTCTCCATCTCTATAGCTATCACAATCTGCTTCCACTGGACACAATACTCAATTTAAAAATGAATTTTTCAGTTGATTCTTAAAAAAAAAAAAGAATTGCGAAAAAAATCTTAAAAACCTGATTTTGCTTTGTCATTATGTGGTGTTGTGTATTGATTAACTTGTTTTTAACCCTCATCAATCAATTTTTGAATAAGGCTGCAACGTAACAACATGTGGAAAAAGACAAGGGGTCTGAATACTTTTAAAATGCACTGTCCTATTGACTCCAGAGGAATATTTTCGATCAAAGCCAAAAGATGGTTTATTAAATTCAACTTCATCAAACCGCTTGTTCTTTAGTAATTCTGAATCATCTTTCAGTGTTTCTGTAACAATAGGGGAAAAAAATAAAAAATCAAGTCCTTTGGGGTAATTTGGACCCCAGCCACAAACACCTAATTCTGCCTATAGTAATTTGATAGATAGAACCTTTTATTTGAATCAAGGTTTCTCTGGAGACATAATAACAAGTTATCCATACCAGTAAAGTGTGTACGGATAACTGTATCAGTGATTTTGACAGATAGACAACCTGCAGGGATATATCTCCCCATGTACTCGACTAAGATTATTATTTTCATACCACCTATCATATTATTGTATACAAAACCAAAATTTCCATATTTTTTGTGCATATAAATATATGCCAATTATATACAAAGTCTGCCTATTGGTATACATATTTGATAGAACTGCAATATCAAACTCGTATACACTGTACATTTAAACTGAAAGCTAAAGTGGGGTGTAATCCTCAAAAAGTGGTAATTCTAGGGCAAATCTAAAACTAAAAAAATTAAGTATTTATTTAAATCCAGGTTTAACTGGAGACATGATATTAAGTTACACATTTCACCAGAGGGTAGAGGGGAACCTACCAAGAGTGTGCAAAGCTGTAATCAAGGAAAACTACTTTGAAGAACCTAAAATTACATTTTGATTTGTTTCACACTTTTTTGGTTACTACATGATTCCATATGTGTTATTTCACAGTGTTGATGTCCTCACTGTTATTCTACAATGTAAAAAATAGTAAATATAAAGAAAAACCCTTGAATGAGAAGGTCTGTCCAAACTTTTGACTGGTATTGTATATATACCAGATATTCCTATAATATCCTCCAATATTATATACAGTTGAAGTCGGAATGTTTACATATACCTTAGCCAAATACATTTAAAGTCAGTTTTTCACAATTCCTGACATTTAATCCGAGTAAACATTCCCTGTCTTTGGTCAGTTAGGATCACCACTTTATTTTAAGAATGTGAAATGTCAGAATAATGGTAGAGAAAATGATTTATTTCAGCCTTTATTTCTTTCATCACATTCCCAGTGGGTCAGAAGTTTAAATACACTCAATTAGTATTTGGTAGCGTTGCCTTTCAATTGTTTCACTTGGGTCAAATATTTTGGGTAGCCTTCCACAAGCTTCCCATAATAAGTTGGGTGAATTTTGGCCCATTCCTCCTGACAGAGCTGGAGTAACTGAGTCAGGTTTGCAGGCCTCCTTGCTCGCACATGCTTTTTCAGGTCTGCCCACACATTTTCTATGGGATTGAGGTCGGGGCTTTGTGATGGCCACTCCAATACCTTGACTTTCTGGTCCTTAAGCCATTTTGCCACAACTTTGGAAGAATGCTTGGGGTCATTGTCCATTTGGAAGACCCATTTGCTACCAAGCTTTAACTTTCTGACTGATGTCTTGAGATGTTGCTTCAATATATCCACGTCATTTTCCATCCTCATGATGCCATCTATTTTGTGAAGTGCACCAGTCCCTCCTGCAGCAAAGCACCCCCACAACATGATGCTGCCACCCTCGTGCTTCATGGTTGGGATGGTGTTCTTCGTCTTGCAAGCCTCCCCCTTTATCCTCCAAACATAACGATGGTCAGTTCTATTTTTGTTTCATCAGACCAGAGGACATTTCTCTAAAAAATACAATCTATGTCCCCATGTGCAGTTGCAAACCGTAGTCTGGCATTTTATAGCGGTTTTGGAGCAGTGGCTTCTTCCTTGCAGAGCGGCCTTTCAGGTTATGTCGATATAGGACTTGTTTTACTGTGGATATAGATACTTTTGTACCTGTTTCCTCCAGCATCCTCACAAGGTCCTTTGCTGTTGTTTTGGGATTGATTTGCACTTTTCACACCAAAGTACCTTCATCTCTAGGAGACAGAATGCGTCTCCTTCCTGAGCGGTCTGACGGCTGTGTGGTCCCATGGTGTTTATACTTTTTTTTTTTTTACTATTGTTTGTACAGATGCACACTTCAGGTGTTTGGAAATTGCTCCCAGGGATGAACCAGACTTGTGGCGCCCTAAAAAAAAAATTCTGAGGTCTTGGCTGTTTTCTTTTGATTTCCCCATGATGTCAAGCAAAGAGGCACTGAGTTGGAAGGTAGGCCTTGAAATACATCTACAGGTACACCCCCAATTGACTCAAATGATGTTAATTAGCCTATCACAAGCTTCCAAAGCCATGGCATAATTTTCAGGAATTTTCCTAGCTGTTAAAGGCACAGTCGACTTAGTGTATGGAAACTTCTGGTCCACAGTGAATTATAAGTGAAATAATCTGTCTGTAAACAATTGTTGGAAAAATGACTTGTGTCATCCCCCATGTAGATGTCCTAACCCACTTGCCAAAACTATAGTTTGTTAACAAGAAATTTGTGGAGTGGTTGAAAAACGAGTTTTAATGACTCCAACCTAAGTGTATGTAAACTTCCGACTTCAACTGTATGTGCAATTTGTTATGGTATTTGGGTTGCTATTGACATTTGGTTTGAAGTTGGAATTTAGTTATTCTTTTTGAAGCATCATGCCACAGGCCCTACATCTCCCATTGTTTCACGAGCAGCAATGACAATATTGGCTTTGGAGGAAGCAAATAAAGAAAACTAAGCCATATTTTTGGTCATTGCCTCTCAAGATCAATCGATGAATCCATTTTTGTCAATAAAATGAAGTTTACTTCAAATGTTCTCTTTTTTACCAATGACATATTACAAAATGTGTATCAACTTGAAAATTCAAAAAATGTAATGGTACTACAATCAAATGACAGTATATCATATTTTATGATTTATTTGGAATGTACTTTGGAAGAAAGTTGTAAGTTATATAAGGTAAACATTTATATTTGAATTTGACAGAATATGCAAATGAACTGTATTTTTTTTGTCAAATTAAAGTCCGTTTTGGTTATTTTTAATTTCAGATAACATTATTTACATGTCTAATTATGTTGTGATGAGAATTAAATTGATATTTTTTCTATGATTGTAGCTTTTTCCAATAGTTTCTTCTTGTTGATAGTTTAAGAGTTAATACTCCATATAATTTCATTAAAATATTGTATCATATGTGACTTGTTTTAGGAAACTAGTTCACAGGAGAGCCATTTGAACGGAAATAAATAAAAAATGTCGAAATGCGTTTTTGGGAAGAAATCACTTCGGGAACATGTGAACTTTCATGTGCCTTAATAACAAACTTGTTAGGCATCTGTAAATACAAATAAAGCCCAGTTGGTTTAGCCACAGAGAAAGTCAGGAACCTTCCCACTAGCCATGATTGGCTGAGATAATGGATGGGCTGGACATGCATAGAGATGAGTTCGGGTTGGTCTGCCATGTATCTTCTGTCTTTAACATGAGCTGCTCAGTATGTTTAGGTAATCCTTTCTAACATGGCTGTTTTGAAATATGTCACGAAGAACTGCAAAAGTGTTGCTAATTATTTAATGCTCTCCACTTTCTGAAGGTGCCATGCTGACTCTGACTAAAAATTCATCAGACGATGAGGAAATCCCTGATTTAGGTAAAAACATCTTAATTGAACCAGACATGGTAGTCTCCTGAAATGGCGATCAACACTGTTGTTGTCACGGAAAGAAGTTGACCGAGTTTTGAAATCAGTGGAATGCCCGGTGGTAGCAGAGTATTAGCTAAGGAGATGGAGAAAATTCTGCCGTTTGATTGCAAATATGCGGAGAGTCGAAATGAGAAGGCTGTCGTATAAAACACCTGTCTCCGGATTAAATATTCAAAGTAAGGGAAACCATGGCATTCGTGACAGAGAGGGAAAAGTGTTCATCCAAAAGAGTCCAAAAGAGTCTTGTGTTCAGCTTAAGTTATTGACTCTGGCTGGCTGTCTAAAGTTGATTTGATCTTTTAAAAATATCCAGAAAATTATTTGCATTTAAGTCAACATTTTAGGTACCAGATTCAACAAGTCTGTGAATACTTGGCAGCTGCAAATCTTTGGTGTGACTTACTACCATATATGGGAATACAAATTTTTAAGGACTACTACCTACATTTTAGCATTATGAAGAATAAACACGCTTTGATACACACTGAAAGCCAGGACTCAGATCAAGAGGATGTCCAGTTTTAAAAATCCACCTTTCTGCAGCTGCCAATGACTGGAAAAAATGTCATTTACTGCAAAAAACAAATCTCTGAAGCTGGAGATCTCTTGGCTGGCCCTCGCTTCACCCGCCAAACCCACTGGCAGGTCATCTAGTCTTTAAGCACCAGCTGGTCAGAGCAGCTCAGCAGATCACTGCACCTGTACATAGCTCATCTGTAAATAGCCCAACCAATCTTCCTCATCATCCCCATACCCCATACTGTATCCCCCAAAGCCAACTGGTCTTACTTTGGCCGCCTTCTCCTTCAGTTCTCTGCTGCCAATGACTGGAAAAACTGCAAAAATTATTTATTTATCTTGCTCCTTTGCACCCCAGTATCTCAACTTGCACATTCATCTTCTGCACATCCTACCATTCCAGTGTTTAATTGCTATATTGTAATTACTTTGCCACCATGGCCTATTTATTGCCTGTACCTCTCTTATCCTACCTCATTTGTACATGCTGTATATAGATTTTTCTACTGTATTATTGATTGTATGTTTGTTTATTCCATGTGTAACTCTGTGTTGTTGTATGTGTCAAACTGCTTTGCTTTATCTTGGCCAGGTCGCAGTTGCAAATGAGAACTTGTTCTCAACTAGCCTACCTGGTTAAATAAAGGTGAAATTAAAATTTAAAAAAAATTAATTGACCACCAGCCCTGAGAGTCAAAATGTTTATTTTACACACTGTTTTCACCAAACAACAAACATCTTTCAAGGTAAGCTTCAATTTTGTCTGTGTTTGAGCTATAGCTAGATGGGAGGTATCAAATTAATCCTTATGTTGGTAGGAACAAATCCAGTCTATTGCTAATGTTTTCTGATGATGTATGACTTAATGGCAACATCAAATGTCCACAGAGTGACTATATCTTTCCTCATCATGTTGCCTGCTTATGCGCTGTAGGTATCATTACACAGGGGATTGGCTACTATGGCACCTTGAAAGGAACTTTGGAGAGGCCACTAAAGTCTCATAGCCATTGGAGAGGCCACTAAACTCTCATGGCCATTGGAGAGGCCAGTAAACCCTCATGGCCATTGGAGAGGTCACTAAACTCTCATGGCCATTGGAGAGGTCACTAAACTCTCATGGTCATTGGAGAGGCCACTAATCTCTCATGGTCATTGGAGAGGCCAGTAAACTCTCATGGCCATTGGAAAGGCCAGTAAACTCTCATGGCCATTGGAGAGGCCACTAAACTCACATGGTCATTGGAGAGGCCAGTAAACTCTCATGGCCATTGGAGAGGCCACTAATCTCTCATGGTCATTGGAGAGGCCAGTAAACTCTCATGGTCATTGGAGAGGCCAGTAAACTCTCATGGCCATTGGAGAGGCCACTAAACTCACATTGGTCATTGTTTATTTGTGCCACTCACCTCTGCCTTTGTCTCCAAATTGTTACTGTTTGTATTGTGTCTGTGCTTCACACCTTCTGTGTGAGTCACTGAACAGATGAAGTTTAGCCTTGATGTTTTTACTTTACACCAATGTCGTTTTGGTAAATTTAGACAGCTGTTATTCTATGTGTCTTACAACAATATATCCCTTTATTTTATTCACCACAGGAGGAAGCAGAGTATTTGGATGATGTCGTTTGGGAGCCACCCCTCCAGTCAAGCGCCCCCACCAGTCAAGGTCCTGGCCACACTCCTCTTCAACCACCCCCACTGCTGACCCTGACCCCACTCCTCTTCAACCACCCCCATTCCAGGCCCTGACCCCACTCCTCTTTAACCACCCCCACTGCAGGCCCTGACCCCCCACTCCTCTTCAACCACCCCCATTCCAGGCCCTGACCCCACTCCTCTTTAACCACCCCCACTGCAGGCCCTGACCCCCACTCCTCTTCAACCACCCCCATTCCAGACCCAGACCCCACTCCTCTTTAACCACCCCCACTCCAGGCCCTGACCCCAGGCCCTGACCCCACTCCTCTTCAACCACCCCCACTGCTGACCCTGACCCCACTCCTCTTCAACCACCCCCATTCCAGGCTATGACCCCAATCCTCTTCAACCATGAGTTCCCGAGTGGTGCAGTGGTCTAAGGCATCGCAGTGCTACAGGCGTCACTACAGACCCTGGTTCGATTCCAGGCTGGTTCACAACCGGCCTTAATTGGGAGTCCCATAGAGCGGTGCACAATTGGCCCAGTGTCGTCCGGTTTTGGGTTTTTGCTGGGGTAGGCCGTCATTGTAAATAAGAATTAGTTCTTAAATGACTTGCCTAGTTAAATAATGGTTAAATAAATAATGATCTAGGCATCACCAGAGAAGTGGGAGAGGCAGCGGAAGCAGCACAACAGAGGGAGATGAAACTGAGGACAGGTTGCGTATTGTCCTTGAAGATGATGAGGTGCCTGAATGATTTAGGTTTAAACCCAAATGGCCTGGAGGCCCACAGTTGATTAGTGATGAAACATACACCCCCTTAGAGTTGATTCAGCTTTACTTTACCACCTCTATACTGGAAAGACTAATTAGTAACACCAACAAGTATAGGGACAAGAAGCAGCAGGGGGGAAGGAAGATGTCATGGAAACCTGTCACCATGGGTGAAATGCTCAACTACATTTCCTTGATGATTTACATGGGACTGGTAAATGTATCAAGTTGACAACTGGAGCAAGTCCCCACTATATCGGTACGAGTTCCCTACCTCCATCTCTGATTATTGGCCATCAACTGTATTCTTCACATGAGTGACCCACAAACAGATCAGGAGAATGCCCAGAAAAGGGAGGGTATGCAGGGTATGATCGAGAGTCAAGCCCCTTTATCATGACGTGGTGGAGGCACGCAAAACTTACTTCCAGCCTGCTCAAAATCTATCTATAGAAGAGTGCATGGTCGCCTCAAAGGCTCGATTTGACTTGAAGCAATTTATGAAAAACAAGCAGACCAAATGGGGCTACAAGATTTTTGTGCGAGCCGATTCAGCCTCTGCCTACACGTGGAACTTTTTCATCTATGAAGGCAAGACGATCACACCCACTGGGATGGGCCTTAGTAATGACCCTGTCAAGTAGCTGATGTACTTCACCTTACTTGGCAATGGGTACAAGCTACTTGTGGACAATTATTTATACTAGTCCCATGCTTTTCATAGACCTCTTGAAAAAGTAAATAGGTGCTTTTGTCACCATTCGTCTTAAGATAAGCGGTTTCCCCAAGACCAAGGTAAACGTCGTGACAAAGACAACGGAGAGGGGGACCTTACGTTGGATCAGGAATAACAAGTGGCTTTTTGTGAAGTGAAAGAAGACTAGGGGAGTAACCATGTTCACCACACAGTGTAAGGCATTCAATAACGACCATGTCCCAAGGAGGCTGAAAAATGCCAATGGGGCACGGGTGAGGAAGAACGTCCCCATTCCTGTGAAGGACTACAATGCCAGCATGGAGGGTGTCAACCTATCTGACGCTCTGATAGGCTACTGGTAGCCACGCTCTGATAGGCTACTACCAGGTCTTCAACAAGACCAGGAAGTGGTATAAGACTTTCGTTTACCACTTTGTGGACATTGCTACAGTAAATGCTTTCATTCTCCACAAGCAGATGGCCAAAGCAAAAGGACAAACCCCTCTCTACCAGTTGGCTTTCCGAGAGCAGCTGGTGTTGGAAATGGCTGAATTGGAAGCCCAAAGCAACCTCACAACCATCACAACCCCCCACTCAAGGTGAGCACCACTATCCAACACACATACCAAAAGACAAAAGGACGAACTGTAAGTATTGCACAAAACACAAGGGGGGAAAGAGGGTGAAATGCCAGATCTTCTGTCCAAATTACCAGTTCACTTTTTGTTTCCTGGTCAGAGAGGGCCTTGCTTCAAAGACTATCACGACATGCACAAGCTACGGTGAAGGGTGAAATCTAATCATCTACACCTGGGATGTAAAACGAACACGAACGCCATTTGTAAATAGTACAGCTTATTTTGTATTTTTTAAATTCTTTTCTCAACGTTCTTGTGATCATTTTGACCCCACGGGGTGAGATCTTGCGTGGAGCCCCAGATCGAGGGAGATTATCAGTGGTCTTGTATGTCTTCCATTTCCTAATAATTGCTCCCACAGTTGATTTCTTCAAACCAAGCTGCTTACCTATTGCAGATTCAGTCTTCCCAGCCTGGTGCAGGTCTACAATTTTGTTTCTGGTGTCCAGCTCTTTGGTTTGGCCATGGTGGAGTTTGGAGTGTGACTGTTTGAGGTTGTGGACAGGTGTCTTTTATACTGATAACAAAATCAAAGTTTGTGTGTTAATCAAGTTTGTTTGTTAATAAGATATATATTTTTTAATACTGATCATTTGTAGGTGGGACCAATACGTTGGATATGCCTAGGCAAAACATTCAGGCACTTTGGAGAGGTTGAAAGGACACTTGAATGTACCCTGGATACCCCATAACACCACCACAATGTTTGAGTGAGGTTCATATGGTAGAAATGTTGTTTTATACTGAACACATAGCATTTAGGAATTGCAAATATGCAATAGCACTGGAATTATTTAATTTACAGACATATGCCATGTTGGAGAGGTTTAGGGACACTTGGAAACGTCCCGTGACCACAACTGACACCACTTACTAGAACATCTGCCCATTTTGAGTTGTCAGGTCTATCAATCCCATTTTTTTTCTGATATTGTTCACATGTTCTGAAAGCTATCTGATGTGTTTCCAGCTCTAGTCATCAATAACTCACTTATAGCTTGTCAATAATAGATGACTTTCAAAATGAAACTAATTAAAAAATGGTTATTTTGTGTGCACTTGATCTTGTGTATTCTGAACTATGGAACTCCTATCTATCTTCTTATCATTTCCACATAATCTCCCAGATATCTTCCCTTCAAATATACCATCTCAGACCATGTAATTACACATGAATAGCGATTACTTTTGGGTATGCCTATTTAGGCGGGAAATCTACATTTTGCCATTACATTTAAAAGGTTCAAGCGTACCGTTAGATAGCTAGCTAACGCTAACTGGCTGTCTCACTAGCTAACGTTACATGTATGATCTTTGTAGTAATATAATTAGTATCTCAGAAAGCCATTTGGACTGCTAGTTATAGCCTAATGTTAGCTAGCTAGCTAACATTGAACCTAGTTGTTTAGCTTTAGCTACCTGCAGATTCATGCATGTTAGCAAAGTTATGAGTTGGAATTGTTAATTGTTTAGCTAGCTAGCTAGCTAGCTAGATACATGTCTCAACAAAAGACTCCACTATGCAAGTAACAATTTCAATGTACTGTTTACACCTTCTGTATCCTGTGTATGTGATAAATAAACTCAGACTTTATTTGATTTAGTGTGTGTTTACCAGAATGTGAAGAACATTATGTCAAATTAGGACATAACGCTAGGCCAACGAGTCAATGTACAAGTTCTAAAATGATGCGGTAGAACGCCCTGATATAATTTTGTCACACTCAAAACCACATTAAAAACCACACTCAAAACCACATTAAAAACCACACTCAAAACCACATTGAAAACCACACTCAAAACCACATTGAAAACCACACTCAAAACCACATTGAAAACCACACTCAAAACCACATTGAAAACCACACTCAAAACCACATTAAAAACCACACTCAGAACCACATTAAAAACCACACTCAAAACCACATTGAAAACCACACTCAAAACCACATTGAAAACCACACTCAAAACCACATTGAAAACCACACTCAAAACCACATTGAAAACCACACTCAAAACCACATTGAAAACCACACTCAAAACCACATTGAAAACCACACTCAAAACCACATTGAAAACCACACTCAAAACCACATTGAAAACCACACTCAAAACCACATTGAAAACCACACTCAAAACCACATTGAAAACCACACTCAAAACCACATTGAAAACCACACTCAAAACCACATTGAAAACCACACTCAAAACCACATTGAAAACCACACTCAAAACCACATTGAAAACCACACTCAAAACCACATTGAAAACACTCACACATTGAAAACCAAAACCATTGAAAACCACACTCAAAACCACATTGAAAACCACACTCATAACCACATTGAAAACCACACTCAAAACCACATTGAAAACCACACTCAAAACCACATTGAAAACCACACTCAAAACCACATTGAAAACCACACTCAAAACCAAGGTATTTTCTATAATTGGCTCGCCATTAATCTGTAAATAATGATCTTGTGAGTTTATATTCCTGCAATAATGAATACCAATTATCTAAAGTTAAGACATTGTCAGCTATATGATATGGTCATTATTTGAACTAGCTAGTAAGCTAACTTAACATTAGCTAGCTAGCTAACAAGTTGGAAACGAACCAACACATTGTTTAGAAAGTTGCTTTTAGTTGCCTGGTTTGCTAGATATATTAATTTAATTTTTAAACGGATGAGTTTATTGGTGTTAAAATACACCAGTTATGCTATTTTGAACCACCAGGCAGCTGATGTCCTGCAGCCTGTAGTTTTTGTGTTTATACTTTTTTATAACAACAACGACAAGTTTAATGTCAGACGACAATAGAATGTTCATGATGTCACTGTGACAACAGTCTACAGACATGTCGATAGACGTAGTTTAAACCAGTCTTTAGTCTTGACATCTTTGGTTGTTTATTACATTACCGTACTCACTCTTTTTAGCACATGGCCTCACATGTGAATCCTTAAAGTGATGGATGGGGCTAAGGCTTAAAAGGGTGTGAACAATTCTGAATTGGTGTAGACAAAGAAGAGCTCTCCAGTAGGTACCAAAATATTCAAGGGCCATTTTCTCAAAAGTGGGCTTACAAGTTTATCAACTTTCAAAGCAGAATTACTTTCCCATTTTTCCTCAACTGTATTGTAATGAGATACAGGTTTCTAGCTCTGAGTCTATGCTTTTATCCAATGTAAAAAACACAATTTCAAATTTTGTGTTTTACATAAGATCGAGCTGGTCGGTCACATATCAGCATGTATGACTTTACAAAAACATACCCTCTAGTGGTGTGGGGGCTGTGCTTTGGCAAAGTGGGTGTGGTTATATCCTTCCTGTTTGGCCCTGTCCGGGGGTGTCCTCGGATGGGGCCACAGTGTCTCCTGACCCCTCCTGTCTCAGCCTCCAGTATTTATGCTGCAGTAGTTTATGTGTCGGGGAGCTAGGGTCAGTTTGTTATGTCTGGAGTACTTCTCCTGTCCTATTCGGTGTCCTGTGTGAATTCTCTAATTCTCTCCTTCTCTCTTTCTTTCTCTCTCTCGGAGGACCTGAGCCCTAGGACCATGCCCCAGGACTACCTGACATGATGACTCCTTGCTGTCCCCAGTCCACCTGGCTGTGCTGCTGCTCCAGTTTCAACTGTTCTGCCTTATTATTATTCGACCATGCTGGTCATTTATGAACATTTGAACATCTTGGCCATGTTCTGTTAAAATCTCCACCCGGCACAGCCAGAAGAGGACTGGCCACCCCACATAGCCTGGTTCCTCTCTAGGTTTCTTCCTAGGTTTTGACCTTTCTAGGGAGTTTTTCCTAGCCACCGTGCTTCTACACCTGCATTGCTTGCTGTTTGGGGTTTTAGGCTGGGTTTCTGTACAGCACTTTGAGATATCAGTTGATGTACGAAGGGCTATATAAATACATTTGATTTGATTTGATTTGATTTGATACAGTATACGCCTATCTATCTTATATAGACATACTGTACTGTAACTTCGGACATTGAAATGTTATTTCCCAAGCATAGTGTTGATGTTATATAATTTTCACTTCTTCTCCATGTAGTGATGACATCATAAAAGTGTTCACTTCTTCTCCATATAGTGATGACATCATAAAAGTGTTCACTTCTTCTCCATGTAGTGATGACATCATAAAAGTGTTCACTTCTTCTCCATGTAGTGATGACATCATAAAAGTGTTCACTTCTTCTCCATGTAGTGATGACATCATAAAAGTGTTCACTTCTTCTCCATGTAGTGATGACATCATAAAAGTGTTCACTTCTTCTCCATGTAGTGATGACATCATAAAAGTGTTCACTTCTTCTCCATGTAGTGATGACATCATAAAAGTGTTCACTTCTTCTCCATGTAGTGATGACATCATAAAAGTGTTCACTTCTTCTCCATGTAGTGATGACATCATAAAAGTGTTCTCTTCTTCTTCTTCTTCTCCTGTCCTCTTCTCCATATCATACAGTCTAGTGGTTGTTGGTTGGATCTTGACAATGCCATAGTCTGTCGGGGCTGATTGTCATACATTCCCACATGGTAGCTAGCTACCACATGGTATCTACAATTAGACTGCAGGCGTACATAAACTCCAACACCACCCTTAAGTTTGCTGACGATCACCGACGACGATAACACAGTCTATAAGGAAGAGTTCAGTGACCTGGAAGTGTGGTGCGGTGCAGTGCCAGGAGAACAACTTGTCCCTCATCTTCAGCAAGACAAAGCAGCTGACCGTTTACTTACAGGAAACGGACGGCCAAGCTTTCCCCCATCCACATCAATAGGGCTTTAGTAGAGAGGATTGAGAGCTTCAAGTTCCCTCCGTGTCCACATCACTAATAAATGATCATGGCACACACACACACCAACACAGTTATGATGAAGTCTCGACAACCCCCTAAGGAGGCTGAAACGATTTGGTATATGGGCCTCTCAGATTCTTTAAACGCTCTACAGCTGCACCAGTGAGATCATCTGCATCACCGCCTGGTATGGCAACTGATGGCAACTGACCGCAAGGCACTACAGAGGGTAATGTGTACGACCAAGTACATCACCGGGGCCTGAGTTCCCTGCCATTCCAAGACCTCTTTAACAGGCGGTGTCATAGGAAGGCCCTAAAAATTGGTCAAATACTCCAGCCAGCCAAGTCAGACTGTTCTCTCTGCTACTGCATGGCGAGCGTTAGCGATGCACCAAGTTTGGAACCAACGGGACAGCTTCTACCCACAAGCCATAAGACTGCTAAATAATTTAAATAAATAGTTAATCAATAATTACCCGGACTAATTGCGTTCACCATTTTTTGCACTAACTCTTTTGACTCATCACATAAGCTGCTGCTACTGTTTATTATCTATCCTGTTGCCTAGTTACTTTACCCCTAACTTCTGTATATGTACATATCTACCTCAATTACATGGTTCCCCATGCACATCGACTCGGTACGGGTATATAGCCAAGTTAATGTTACACGTGTATTTATTCCTTGTTTTATTATTTTTCTATTATTATTTTTTTCCTGTCTGTGTTGTTGGGAAGGGGCCCGTAAGTAAGCATGTCACGATTAGTCTACATCTGTTGTTTACGAAGCATGTAACAAATACAATTTGATTTGATTTGATCTGCATGATGAACGTCAGATCACAATGGATCCTCCTATAGTTTTACCACGCAACCATCCAAGCAGGCAGGGTTTGAATTTATGCACGGGAAGAGGCCTGTCAGGGCGATAGATGATAATATGGACACTGGCTTTCTGTTTGTCAAGATTTACATTTCCCTTCCTTTTCCCTTGAAGCTTCCAGCCAGCCGCTGTCAAGCAGCTTGCTGCCAATACGCCTGAGAAGCTAAATTCAACATTTGTGGACTTCTCACAGGAATGAATGCAATTAGACTGCTTTGTGGGTGTAAAAACGTCCCTTTGCATAAACCATGACGCAGTGCAATCTATCATTTTAATGGGCCTCAACTTTCCTGAGGGACATTCTGTCATTTGGTGGCTACATGGAGCTTTGCTGTTTGATGTTTGAAGCAAATACACTAGTAATGTTAGCTGAATGGTAGTGTGGAGTATACTCTGCAACGATTTACAAAGTTCCAGTCTGTTCCTATTAGTTTGTTTGCCAACTTCCTCTTCCAGAGAATGTATCTTACGGTTCAATACCATCCCTGATACAATACAAATAATACATCTCTTGGTATGAATAGCATGCAGTTTCTATTCCTTCCAAGGACAAATAATCCAACATTATGTTTTTTTCCCCCTCAAGGGTTGACTAAGAAAGACCATTGTTAGCTCTATTTTGCAATTGGGTCTCAAATAGTCCACCTACCTCTTCACACGGTATGTGGCCCACCTCTGCAACAAATTTGTTACAGAAATGCCAAGCAGAATTGAATCACTTCCTTTGTCTGAGTGGTTGGATTTCTTTCTAGACCCATTACTTACAAATGATTCCCCAAATGGCACCCTCTTTTCTTTATAGTGCACTACAGTTGAGCACTATGACCTGGGCACCTTGTAGATTCTGGTCAACAGTAGTGCACTATATAGTGGATAGGGTGCCATTCGGGACATCCTCTATTGCTTTTGTTAGTGAAGATGAACGAGCCATGACAATTAAAGCTGGGGGCCATTACTTCCTCTCAATGGAAGGTTAGGTCTCATGTTTAACAGCCTGAGGGAAGAAGAGCTCTACAGGACTATGCCATATAGATTTGTTGTCCCATACCATAATTGAGTAGTTACTATACAGTGCCTTTGGAAAGTATTCAGACTCCTTGACTTTTTCCACATTTGGTTATCTTAGAGGATTATTGTAAAATTGATTAAATAAAACAGTTTCCTCAGCAATCTACACACAATAGCCCATAATGATAATGACGAAAAAGGCTTCTAGACATTTTTGCAAATGTATTAAAACCTAAAAACAGAAATACCTTATTTACATAAGTATTCAGACACTTTGCTATGAGACTCGAAATTGAGCTCAGCTACATCCATTGATCATCCTTGAGATGTTTCTACAGCCTGATTGGAGTCCACCTGTGATAAATTAAATTGATTGGGAATGATTTGGAAAGGCACACCCTGTCTATATAAGGTCCCACAGTTGACAATGCATGTCAGAGCAAAAACTAAGGCATGAGGTCGAAGGAATTGTTCGTAGAGCGCCGAGATAGGATTGTGTCGAGGCACAGATCTGGGGAAGGGTACCAAAATATTTTTGCAGCTTTGAAGGTCCCCAAGAACACAGTGGCCTCCATCATTCTTAAATGGAACAAGTTTGGAACCACCAAGAGTCTTCCTACAGCTGGCCGCCCGGCCAAACTGAGCAATCGGGGGAGATGGGCCTTGGTCAGGGAGGTGACCAAGAACCTGATGGTCAATCTGACAGAGCTCAAGCTCTGTGGAGATGGTAGAGCCTTCCAGAAGGACAACCATCTCTGCAGCACTCTACCAATCAGGTCTTTATGGTAGAGTGGCCAGACGGAAGCAACTCCTCAGTATAAGGCACATGACAGCCTGCTATGAGTTTGCGAAATGGCACATAAAGACTCTCAGATCATGAGAAACAAGATTCTCTGTTCTGATGAAACCAAGATCGAACTCTTTGGCCTGAATGCCAAGCGTTTCTGGAGGAAACCTGGCACCATCCCTACGGTGAAGCATGGTGGTGGCAGCATCATGCTGTGGGGATGTTTTTCAGCGGCAAGGACTGGGAGACTAGTTAGGATCAAGGGAAAGATGAATGGAGCAAAGAACAGAGAGATCCAGAGCGCTCAGGACCTCAGACTGGGGTGAAGGTTCACCTTCCAACAGGACAACCACCTTAAGCACACAGCCAAGACAACGTAGTAGTGGCTTCAGGACAAGTCTCTGAATATCCTTGAGTGGCCTAGCCAGAGCCCGGACTTGAACCCGATCTATCTGTGCAGTAACGCGAATTGGAGAAACTCACCAAATACAGGTGTGCCAATCTTGTAGCGTCATACCCAAGAAGATCCGAGACTGTAATCCCTGCCAAAATACTTCAACAAAGTACTGAGCAAAGGGTCTGAATATTTATGTAAATGTACTTTGTCATTATGCTTAGTCATTATGGGGTATTGTGATGTCATTATGGGGTATGTAATGTCATTATGGGGTATTGTAATGTCATTATGGGGTACTGTGATGTCATTATGGGGTATTGTGATGTCATTATGGGGTATTGTAATGTCATTATGGGGTATTGTGATGTCGTTATGGGGTATTGTGTTGTCATTATGGGGTATTGTGATGTCATTATGGGGTAATGTGATGTCATTATGGGGTATTGTGTGTAGATTGATGAGGGAAAAAACAACTTTTGAATACATTTTAGAATAAAGCTGTAACCTAACACAATGTGGAAAATGTCAAGGTCTCTGAAAGTCAACAGCACTGTAGGTAGTTCAAATAAAGCCTTTGCTATTTGCTATTGAAGAACATATTGGAACTTTAACAAAGTGGAAATGTATGCACCCCTGCAATACAAAATTAAAGAAGGAACATAAGGCATGTTACTAATGATGTTTAAAATGTCAAAAGCAATCTCAGCTACAGATCCAATTCTTTCAGAAGAAGTTCTCACATCAGACACAATCAAATGCATGAAGGAATGTTTTTAAAAAGATGAATAGCATATTCTTATTCTTGACTACGAGGATGGGGTGTGGCGACGCAAGACTGAATCAAGCTCAAGTTACAGTGTTCTTGCTACAGGCTATTTGTGTAAAAGTACCTACTGTACAGAGACAGGATCTGAACAGCAGCACACAGGATTTACTGAATCAGTATTTCTGAGCATTTTGCTTCTTGCTATACCCCTGACTAACGACATCACACAGACAAAACCCACATTGCAGACAGTAGGTGGCAGAAGGCCTGCCAACGTTGGAGAAAACCTGAACCGTCCTGATATTTATCCTTTCTGCTTCTGTTTGAATTCTCTGAATCTGGTAAAACAACTTCAAAAATGAATTTGATCTCATTACATGTTTTACAGGTGAGCTCCAGCTATACTACTTCTTGTGGTGTAACTCCTGCATATCTCATAGCTTTCAGCTTGCGGAAGCGCTTTCCCTTCAAATTCAGCCTTGAGGCTCTCAGCTTCACATCTCAGCCCCGTTTTGGCTTACATAAACTTTACATCATTTAAGAAGCATTATGCATTATGAAAGACGTAGCTAGTAGGCTGATAATAGTCTTCATTCACGAAGCTCCAGCTAGACAGGCAGTGATTATAGAAATGTCTCTCCTTGAAAAGGTGTTAGCTTGGCTTAAACCAATGGACAGGTCAGATCAATCCTCATCCGTATTGTCCAATTGTTCGGAAACAATATGCCTTTGGATATGCGACCAAGAAGAAGACACATCTGATAAATGTAGGCATTTTGGGGACACTATGGTAAATGCCGACTGTCATTGTGTTCAAGCTGAGAAACCCTGTATGACTGTGTACAGTATATCCTTCACATTGCTTTACAGTGAAAGCATGTTTATGAGTGGTCGTCTGCCCAGTCAGCAGGATCTATCCAACCAATGCTCAGTGCTACGGAAGATGTTGCCTCTAAGTTTCTTGTGTGGCATGTTATTAAGCAATGGTAATCTTCCTGCCGCAGTGCAGTCAATAAATTCCTCTGCATAACTAAGCATCACCATGGCATCGCACCTGGATCCAATATCATAGTGGGCTAGGCATGGGTTGACTACCAAATGGTACCCTATTCCCTATATTGTGCACTGTTTTTTGACTCGGGCCCCTTGGGGGGCCCATAGGGCTCAGGTCCAAAGTAGTGCACTTATGTAGGGAATAGGGTGCCATGTGGGACGTATTTTCTGTTCAGTTTGGAGTCAGACCATGCCCTCCAACAATATAAACACATGTCATAAATGCTATACAGCAAGGGACGAGATCACAGCCAGTGTGAGCCATGTCAACGCCACGCAGGGACGTGCTCTGTACTTCAAAAGCTGCACATAAATTATTTCCCCCTAGTTTGCTCTGATTTCAGTCGTCGGCGCATCGATTCATCTACATCCCTTCAACAATGCAGTTTTCTGGAATGACAAATTTTAAGGCTCTCTGTTTTTTTTCTTCCAGAATCCTCAATGCTGTGGAGAATGATGTAACAGCAAGAGGCTGGGAAGTGGGGTTGATTACTTCACGTCATCCAGAATAGAAGTTGTATCACACAAATCTCCCAGTGAGAATTAAAAATACTGTTTTGAGTATGATAACAGAAATTAAGCACAGGTTTATGAAGTTCTTCGCTCTTGTCTCTATTCTGAGAGAGATACTAAACAATGTAATTATTATTTTATACGTACAGAAACCAGGCAGTCACTATTGAAGATCCACCATGTTAAAATGAAATGTATTAATTCATCATTGTTTTGCCTCAAGTGGTTTCAGTTTTCATATCTGTAATCTCACTTCCCTAAAATATAAAGTTTTGACTGCCCTTAAAAACCTATATTGATTAACAAACTCAGCCTAAGGCTAGCTATGAGCTGGGTAGGCGGAATCCAGACGAGAGGGATTCTTAAACATAGATGACACGTAAATAATTGAAACAAATACGTTTACAGAAGGCAGTGAATAGAAGTACTGTATCATAATGATACTTAATACTAGAAGAAAGACAGCAGCATTGTAACGGCTTTCTTGTGGTGAAGGAGAAGCGGACCAAAATGCAGCGTGGTGGTTACTCATGTTCTTTAATGAACGATACATGAAATAACTAAATCTACAAAAACAACAAACGGAACGTGAAAACCTATACAGCCTATCTGGTGACAACAAACACAGAGACAGGAACAATCACCCACGAAACACTCAAAGAATATGGCTGCCTAAATATGGTTCCCAATCAGAGACAAACGAGAATCACCTGACTCTGATTGAGAACCGCCTCAGGCAGCCATAGACTTTGCTAGAACACCCCACTAAGCCACAATCCCAAAACCTACGAAAAACCCCCATACATAAACACAACACAAAATAAACCCATGTCACACCCTGGCCTGACCAAATAAATAAAGAAAACACAAAATACTAATACCAGGGCGTGACAATCATTTTGTGAACAAAACAATTTGGGAGCCCCCCCAAATCATGAGTTACTCCACACAATATAATACAGACATGGGGTTTAACTACTTTACCAGCCACAATTTAGATTTTTTTAGATTTTTTATAATTCTATTCACACCTCCGGCCCGGTTGAATTTTTTAAATTCATGTATCTTATGGTGACACTGTAAGGCCATTTAGAGGGAAGTCCCTCTACATTCTCTCTCTGAGTCCCAAATGGCACCCTATTCCCTATGCAGTGCACTACTTCTGACCAGGGTCCATAGGGATTTGCTCAAATGTAGTGCACTAAATAACAAACTGGGTGCCGTTTGGGATTGCCACTAGAGACCTTTTCGATTCTGTTCGACTACGGTAGGAAGTGAATTTGCTGCAGATCCTGGTAACATCCTCGTTGCTATTTATAGTATTTCATTACCATGGCCTTTTGGACACAAGGAAGTGGAGGGAGCCAGAGGCGTTTCATTTCATGCTCTGTCTCCTAACTTCCAGATGTTCACCTCTACATCATCTATTGATACTAGCACAGGTAGTGACTTAATGGCCCATACAGGTAGCGGCTTAATGGCCCATACATTGCCCCAAGCTCAGGTAATGAAACATAACCCCTGTACAATTTTAATTTAGAATGACATGTTCTGGACTGAATTCAAACAGTGTGCGCTATTCACAGATGGGAAGTTATAAGAAACAAGACACGTTTTCCCCTGCTTAATAAGTGAGTTTTAACATGGATGGAATGAAAGAAGGTTCCCCTCGTGAATCTTACTTGTTAGAGAACAATGTCTGAGAAAGGACTTGGTCATGGCCTAACTACACATCATTTAAATAAAGCATGTATTGTTCAGACGGCACTGTGCAGTACGAAGTATATTCTACACCTACTGTGATAGAAGTATATCTACACCCACTGTGATGGAAAGATAATCCACACCCACTGTGATCGAAGTACAGAATAATAATCTATACCCACTGTGATATAATTATAATCTACACCCACTGTGATATAATTATAATCTACACCCACTGTGATATAATTATAATCTACACCCACTGTGATTGAAGTATAGAAGTATAGTCTACACCCACTATGATAAAAGTATTATCTACAACCACTGTGATAGAAGTCTAATCTACAACCACTGTGATATAAGTATTATCTACAACCACTGTGATGGAAGTCTAATCTACAACCACTATGATAGAAGTATTATCTACAACCACTGTGATAGAAGTATTATCTACAACCACTGTGATAGAAGTATTATCTACAACCACTGTGATAGAAGTCTAATCTACAACCACTGTGACATAAGTATTATCTACAACCACTGTGATAGAAGTCTAATCTACAACCACTGTGACATAAGTATTATCTACAACCACTGTGATAGAAGTATTATCCACAACCACTGTGATATAAGTATTATCTACAACCACTGTGATATAAGTATTATCTACAACCACTGTGATATAAGTATTATCTACAACCACTGTGATATAAGTATTATCTACAACCACTGTGATATAAGTATTATCTACAACCACTGTGATAGAAGTCTAATCTACAACCACTGTGATATAAGTGTTATCTACAACCACTGTGATAGAAGTATCATCTACAGCTACTGTGATAGAAGTCTAATCTACAACCACTGTGATAAAAGTATCATCTACACCTACTGTGATAGAAGTATCATCTACAGCTACTGTGATAGAAGTCTAATCTACAACCACTGTGATAGAAGTCTAATCTACAACCACTGTGATAGAAGTCTAATCTACAACCACTGTGATAAAAGTATCATCTACACCCACTGTGATAAAAGTATTATCTACAACCACTGTGATAGAAGTCTAATCTACAACCACTGTGATATAAGTATTATCTACAACCACTGTGATGGACGTATCATCTACACCCACTGCATTGTGACATCATCATTCTTACAAACCACTCCGTGATGTTGTCTCTCAAGGGCCCCTTAGTTAGTTAATGATGCTCTTCTTCTCCAGGCTTGTACACCGGGCTGCCAGGCACAGTCCTCCCTATCCTGTCTGGACAGCAGGCCTGGATAGCCTGAAGTTGACTCTGAACTAAGGTGCATCCTCTGACAGGCAGCAGGTGACAGACTAAGCCACAGCTGCTCCAGCCCCACCCCTGCTCATCTGTCCGCAGTAGAGCAGGGTTTTGAACAGCCTATTACCCCAACACAGCAGCAGGGAAGACTATCAGGACCAGAGGAGCACTTCTCTCACACCAGATGGTGGGAAGAGATTAATTGAGCCATTATATTAGTGCTTGATAATTCCTCAGGTGAAAATACTAATTAATAAAAGCATGCTAGGCTAGCTATGGCTAGACTGCTCATCACCACCAAATATGGCTGCCCATCCCTAAACCACGACTCTCTGAGACGTTGTTAAATTACTGACCGATTGACAACAGTCTGTAAGTAAGAAAGAAAGAGAGAAAGAAAGTAGAAACAGAGAGAGAATGTGATAAAAATATTTTTCCAACATTGGCTCCTCTTCCCTTTTAATGGGTGCCTAATGAACAATGTCTGTAAACGTTTTATCGGGTTATTTATCAAATCCCTCCACCTGGCCCAGATCCTTGAGACTAATTTCAATGAACACCGGTGATTAAATAATGAATGAACTAACAATCCTCAGCTGAATGTTTGAAATCAATCCTTTTGGATGACTTTGATCCCGTTGATTGTTCTACTTCTTTTACAAGTAGTTCTTTCTTTTATGTCTGATGAGCATTTGTCTACGGGTTCATCTTTCAGTTCAATGAGATCTATCACTGTACAATGTACTAGAATAAACAAGCACATGTTACAAATACCCTCTGAATTTTCATCAATCTGCAAATAGATGCAATTTGCAAATCAATCTACAAATAGATCAAGCATTCAAATAGATGAAAATCAGGTCAAAATCTGAGGTTCTGATTGTGGGGATCTTTTGTCTGAGAAGAAGGTGTTATTATCAGTGGCGATTTTAGCATGTAAATCTTAGTAAACTCAAACAGAATGGGCTCAAAACAGGTGGGGCTCTGCCTGTCCTGAATGACAGGTCGCCACAGATTATAACGTGTTTTAAGTGCCGTAATAAATAGATAGAGTGATAAAGCACATCCTTGTTTTACACCTTTATTTATGAAGGTAATATAATATTCTTTGAAAAAATGACCATTATTTAAATGATAATGAGAGTATGATTATATGTGTTTTAAGTTCATTTTCAGTAAATAGATTCTGTAAAAAGGATTTTAACTACTTCCACTCCCGAGGGACCAGTCAAAGGGGATATAATAAATCTCTGTTTTATGATATGCAAATTTATACAACATCCTACAAAGATAAGAGACATCTTTGTGAAAGCACATTTGTGATACTTCTTCTTGCTTTGGTACGGTCAGACATGGAGTTCTTCTCTACACTATAATTCTGATGACGGAACTTAATTTCAACTCCTTTTCACCGGCTTGGCATTGGAAGGAAATACACATCCAGATGGTTTGACTGTCATCCCCATGGATAGAAATCTACATTAACAAAAGGACAATAATAATCATATTCACCTAATCTCCTTTGACAGATTCAGGACATGCTTTTCATTAACGCAAAAGTGGATAACAGAGCAAATAAGCACCGTTTCAGAGTTTACTTAAATCCTTTAAAGCTAACAATCATTCAACATTCCTCCTGTGTCGTTTGATAGCTGACGTCTGCCTGAGCTTAAGCCAATATGGATACCACATTTAGAAAGCTTACGTGATACACTTTGCTGACAGTCAAACACATCCACACACACACACACGCGCGCACCCACACACGCATGCCCACGTGCACACACACACACACACACACAAACAGAATGGGCTGCGGGGTAGCCTAGTGGTTAGAGCGTTGGACTAGCAGCCGAAAGGTTTCAAGTTGAAATCCCCAAGCTGACAAGGTACAAATCTGTCGTTCTGCCCCTGAACAGGCAGTTAACCCACTGTTCCTAGGCTGTCGTTCTGCCCCTGAACAGGCAGTTAACCCACTGTTCCTAGGCTGTCGTTCTGCCCCTGAACAGGCAGTTAACCCACTGTTCCTAGGCTGTCATTGAAAATAAGAATTTGTTCTTCAACTGACTTGCCTAGTTAAATAAAGGTAAAAGAACAGCTTTGGGCTGGTGACCAACGGTAAAGTTTAGTAGCCTAGTGTATCTATGCTGTTAGCAAAAAAATAAACATCCGATGTAACAGAAAAATGGAAAACAGGCAATTACGCGGTCCAGATCAATTGGTGTCACTCCAAGGTAGAGAGCCGTGTGTCCTCCGAAACACGACCCCACCAAGCTGTACTGCTTCTTGACACAATGCTCTCTTAAACCCGAAGCCGGAAGCCAGTCTCATCGATATGTCGGAGGAAAAACCGTACACCTAGCGACCGTGTCAGCGTGCATTGCGCCCGGCTCGCCACAGGAGTCGCTAGAGCGCGATAGGACAAGAACATCCCGGCCGGCCAAACCCTCCACTAACCCGGGCCAATTGTGCCTAGCTTAATTGGTCTCCCGGTCGTGGTCGGCTGCGACACACAGCCAGCAAACAGCACTTTATTTAAAACTGAATGGATATATTGATGAAATCAGACAAATCAGACAATCAGACAATATCATAAAAGTAACATTCAATTGTTGTTGTCCTGGTAATTGAGATACATAATGTTCTACATTTAGCACCTCGCGGCAAGCGGTACCGGAGCGCCAAGTCTAGGTCCAAGAGGATTCTAAACAGCTTCTACCCTCAAGCTGTAACACTCCTGAACATCTAATCAAATGTCTACCCAGACTATTTGCACTGCCCCCCCCCCACTCTGTTATTATCTATGCACAGTCACTTTAACTAACTGGTGCCCCCGCACACTGACTCTGTACCTGTATCCCCCTGTATATAGCCTTTTGTTATTGTACTGCTGCTCTTTAATTATTTGTTACTTCAATTTTTTTCTTTTTTTAAAGTATTTTTCTCAACACACCACTGTTGGTTAAGGGCTTGTAAGTAAACATTTCACTGTAAGGTCTAAACCTGTTGTATTCGGCACATGTGACAAATACAATTATATATTTTTTATCCTTATTTATCCAGGTAAGTTGACTGAGAACATATTCTCATTTACAGCAATAACCTGGGGAATGACCAAAATGGAAGCTGGGGATGATTAGGTGTCCATGAATGTATGAGGGACAGATTGGAAATTTAGCCAGGACACCAGGGTTAACATCCTTACAATAAGTGGCAGGTGCTCTTTAGTGACCACAGAGTCAGGATAGTCATTTAATGTCCCATCCAAATGACAGCACCCTACACAGGGTAATGTCCCCAATCACTGGCCTGGGGCATTAGGACATATTATATATTTTTTAGAACAGAGGAAATAGTGACTACTGGCCCTTCAACATCACTTCCAGCAGCATCTGGTCTCCCATCCAGGGACTGACCAGGGCCAACCCTGAGTGAGAAATGTGATACAGCATATTATTTGGTATCTAGAAGTGTGACCTGCCAGATTCAATAAAACTCTCATGTTCTATGACTGAGTGCAATTTCTTTGAATTGCACTGAATTAAATACTACTTCCTGTCACTCAAATTCAAATTTCACATCCTGTGGGGTGTGGCCAATTCAATTTGAGTTTCAACTCATAACTTGAATGGGAGTAAATTCCAAAATTCTGAATTGAGCTCAATCCTGACCGACACCTTTGCCTGCAAACCCCAAAATAGTAAGATGAATGAACTTAGAATAGACGGAGAACGTTTGAGTATGGTACATTTACGTTTGGGTCAATCTCTGCTGTGGATAACACGTTTCAAGGACATTTTCACACTATAAAATGGACCAAGGTGACGCAACCAAGGTCCTTTTCCATCTCTAGCTAGATCACCTGTAGTGAAAAGGACTGTAGAAGTGAAGAGCATTGGCAGATCTATAGGTTAGCGTGTGTTCAAAAATGAGCTGAAAAAACTTGTAGAATATAGATCAAGCAACACCAGACAATTAGAACATCACATATACGGTCCACATTGACATTGATGCATATTTGTGGTATAATCCGAAAAGACACATGGAGTAATTGTTTGTGTGATTGTGTGTGTGTGTGTGTGTGTGTGTGTGTGTGTGTGTGTGTGTGTGTGTGTGTGTGTGTGTGTGTGTGTGTGTGTGTGTGTGTGTGTGTGTGTGTGTGTGTGTGTGTGTGTGTGTGCAGGGTGTTCTTGCTGAACAATTAACAATCTCGTTATGTGTGTAATTTTAAAGAGAATGGTACATTTCTTCATAATATTTCACATTGCTTTCCTCATAACATCTGTGATTACATGTGATGGGACTTCTAATGCCTGGTCAGCATGCATTATAGCCAAGTGGAGCCCTCACAATGGTGGTGGATGAGGTGTATTAGCTATTCCAGTACAATATAAAGCACTTCTGATCAGATGATTGAAAAAAAAGGTTTGTTTATTTTATCCTAGTTTCCAACATTTTCTAAAGGCCAACAGCTTCCAGGTGGTCAGGTTGTTATAGTTATCCTCTTCCATCCAGCTTCCAGGTGGTCAGGTTGTTATAGTTATCCTCTTCCATCCAGCTTCCAGTTGGACAGGTTGTTATAGTTATCCTCTTCCATCCAGCTTCCTGTTGGACAGGTTGTTATAGTTATCCTCTTCCATCCAGCTTCCTGTTGGACAGGTTGTTATAGTTATCCTCTTCCATCCAGCTTCCAGTTGGACAGGTTGCGTGACTTCAACACCCATTGTTCACTGGTTTTGTTCTCTCTCTTCTCCATCACTATAATTTATGGCCAATCGTTATACCCCTAATGTACAGGTTGAGCCACATTGTTGCATTATATCAAACTAAAATCATGCAAACTGGATCGAAATGTGTCTGGTTCCACTTACAAGAGTGACAATACAATGCAACAACTGGCCCTGAAATTACCATACTCTAAAGTGTAATGTTAATGGTAACAGCAACTGCAACAAAGCTGAAGTTGTTGGATTGCATGAGAAATATACAATCAATCCCAAAGTAATCCATAACACAGCCATGCACTTCAACTAGGCTGTAATTTCCATTTCAATATGTGATTACAGCAGGAGTCGTTGAGTGAATTCAAATACCAGTTTTTTCTTTTTCAGCCGTGCTGTTATTTCTGCTCGCCAGTTGCACAGTTGTGCTCTCGTGAGAGAAACATTTGGAGGCGATTGATGTATTTTTATTTGTACTTGTCTTAGTTTGATATCACACCATAAAATACCACACATAGTACCACACAGTTGCGCGCCAAAAGGTTTCTTCTGTATCTTTCAAACATTATCAGAAGAGAAACATTGGATACAGTAGAATCAAATTGGACTGAAGTTGTTTACGCGATTCGTCTTCCTCTGACGAGGAGTATGAAGGATCGGACCAATAGGCAGCGTGGTACGTGTCCATGTTGATATTTATTAACATTGAATGCCAAAAATAACAAGGAGAACGAACGAAAACGAAACAGTTCTGACTGGTGAAGACACAGAGACAGAAAACAATCACCCACAACTAAAATCGGGAAAACAGGCTACCTAAGTATGATTCTCAATCAGAGACAACGAACGACACCTGCCTCTGATTGAGAACCATACCAAATACATAAATACTACATAGAACAAAAGAACATAGACTACCCACCCCAACTCACGCCCTGACCAAACTAAGACAAAAACATAAAGGAACTAAGGTCAGAATGTGACAGAAGTTCAAATACTAACAGACAATAATGTAAATTAATTAAGTAAAAATACTTTAAAGTACTTGTAATGGTTTTCTTCTGTTGAAGGAGAGGAGGACCAAAGCGCAGCGTGGTTAGTGTTCAACATGTTTAATAAAGACAATAACTGTGAACACTACAAAATACAAAATAACAAATGTGGAAAAACAAAACAGTCCTATCTGGTGCATAGACACAAAGACAGAAGACAACCACCCACAAAACCCAACACAAAACAGGCTACCTAAAAATGGTTCCCAATCAGAGACAATGACTAACACCTGCCTCTGATTGAGAATTATATCAGGCCAAACATAGAAATAGACAAACTAGACATACAACATAGAATGCCCACTCAGCTCACATCCTGACCAACACTAAAACAAAGAAAACACAAAAGAACTATGGTCAGAACGTGACAGTACTACTTAAGTCGTTTTTTGGGGGGTATCTGTACTTTACTATTTATATTTTTGACAACTTTTACTTCACTACAATAGTAAAGAAAATAATATACTTGTTACTCCATGCATTTACCCTTACACCCAAAAGTAGATTAAAATGGTCCAATTCACTCACTTTTCAAGAGAACATCCCTACTGTTTCTTATCTGGTGGACACACTAAGCAGAAATGCTTTATTTGTAAATGATGTCTGAGTATTGGGGTGTGCCCTTGGCTATCAGGAAATAATCATTAAAAAAAACAAGAAAATGGTGCCATCTGCTTTGCTTAATATAAGGAATTTGAAATTATTTATACTTTTAATTTCACTTTTGATACTTAAGTATATTTAAAAACAAATGCTTTTAGACTTTTACTGAAGTTGTATTTCTCTTTTGAGTAATTTTCTATTAATAAGGTACTGTATCTTTGCATTTACTCAAGTATGACAATTGAGTACTTTACACCACTGCTAACAGATGACTTACTCATATATTAAAATCTTTAAAACATTATACATGCAGACAGCCAATGTCTCGTTATAAGCACAACCTTGATATGCAAATATTTGACACGTCTCAAGTGTTTTCTGACAGACAGGAAGAAAACGAGCCTGATGTTGATGTAAATATTATCCTTTTGTTGACAGGAACGTTTTCTTCAGATGTAGTTATACAAAGGAGTAAAAAGCACAGATGAGATCAGCTTGTCTGTTTCGCTGTCCCAAATGGCACCCTATTCCTTATCTAGTGCACTAATTTTGATGGACCTTGGTCAAAAGTAGTGCACTTTGTAGGGAACGTTGCAGCATATCAAGATTAAAGGCTGTTTTTATTGATGGACGTTTACCACAGGGAATGTGGTTTCAAACAAAGCACATGGTACTAATTATTCAGAGACATAATGTTAGAATCCAGTGTGTCCTCTCTAAGCTTCAACTCTGAGATCATTTAATGTTTATGATGAACATGGTGGTTTAGTAGGGTTGTATCGGTACACAGCGTGTTGGAGAAAACACAGCCAATTGGGGATTGTTAGCAGGGAGAGACCAGTCGATCATAACATACCATCTCACATTGTACATTCCTAGAACAAAACATATCAGAAATGATAGATTCCGCTCCATTCCAATAAAGCAGAAGACAAGTTTCTGCTGAAAATCTGTGTACAATAAAGTCTTCTTCAATCTTCATTCTTCTTCTGAGTGTGTATACTACAATACATTTTGTAGAACGGAAACTTCTTTAAAGTAAAAGACTATGCTACTTGGTAATTTAAAAACAAAATGTCAGCAACCGAGTTTCAAAGAGATAAAACATTGCCGGCATATTCAAGACTTTAAATTCCAATCAATGATGGGGAATTAAAGACCATGTGAACGAACTGCACTCCGACAGATGCATTCCAAACAACACCCTTTCCCCCTATTTTAGTACACTACTTTTGTCCAGGGTCCATCAAAAAGTAGAGCGCTATAAAGGGTATAGGGTGCCATTTGCGACGTGTAAAAAGCTGAGCTGACTTATTAGTGGGAGAGCAACAGCAGAGCAAGAGCCTGGTGGTGACAAAACCATAGAATCGGCTGTTCTGCCCTCCGTCGCCTCTTCTCGTTTTCGCCATTTTAATTTTCCGATCCACTTCCTCCACATAGTTAATAAGAGAAGTGAGTTTTGTTCTGGTTTGATACACCATCTAATGAGAGCTACTATGAGCCCTGT
Source organism: Oncorhynchus tshawytscha (assembly GCF_018296145.1). Lineage (NCBI taxonomy): Eukaryota > Metazoa > Chordata > Actinopteri > Salmoniformes > Salmonidae > Oncorhynchus > Oncorhynchus tshawytscha. The sequence continues at coordinate 39,464,301 of NC_056449.1, read as the reverse complement.
TGAAATTGTGTCCTAATAACGCACTCCGAAGCTTTAGAATGAATAATATTTCCACTAACTCCCGTTCCGTGGTTCCCTTCCTTCCTCCACCTCTTGTCCATTCTCTCCTTTTCTACTTCACTTTAATTATTGCCAAGTTCAACTGCATTTGGGGAAGATAGTTGGACAAATCTCTACAGACTGACTTGTATTTGAATTTGAGGAGCTGCATAAGGTAATAGTGGTATTGTAGTCTCTGTACCCTACCATGGACATTCTCATCTTTGAAAGGGGAACAAGATAGAGATTAACCCTGGGAGCAGCTGGATATGGTTTTTAGATAATAATTATTCCACCCAAAAGTTAAGTTGTTCTAAAAATCTGTTTGAGGCAATACACCCTCAGTATGTGAGGAGAATTAACATTTTTAACTCCCATCTCAAAATGGTCAGATGTTTTGGATTTGACCTTACTCTTGGTTCGAATGAGTAGCACCTCGGTATACTCCAAATAATACAGACATGACATTACATGCATTACCCAGAAAGATTGCTCTTGTTCATTTTAGTAAATTAGGATGCATGTTAAGATGCTAACCTGTATCCATAGAGGTTACGTTATATTAGAATGCATGTTTAAGATGCTAGCCTGTATCTATAGAGGTTCTGTTATATTAGGATGCATGTTAAGATGCTATCCTGTATCTATAGAGGTTATGTTATATTAGAATGCATGTTAAGATGCTAGCCTGTATCCATAGAGGTTACGTTATATTAGAATGCATGTTTAAGATGCTAGCCTGTATCTATAGAGGTTCTGTTATATTAGGATGCATGTTAAGATGCTAACCTGTATCCATAGAGGTTACGTTATATTAGAATGCATGTTTAAGATGCTAGCCTGTATCTATAGAGGTTCTGTTATATTAGGATGCATGTTAAGATGCTATCCTGTATCTATAGAGGTTATGTTATATTAGAATGCATGTTAAGATGCTAGCCTGTATCTATAGAGGTTCTGTTATATTAAAATGCATGTTAAGATGCTAGCCTGTATCTATAGAGGTTCTGTTATATTAGAATGCATGTTAAGATGCTAGCCTGTATCTATAGAGGTTATGTTATATTAGAATGCATGTTAAGATGCTAGCCTGTATCTATAGAGGTTCTGTTATATTAGAATGCTTGGTAAGATGCTAGCCTGTATCTATAGAGGTTCTGTTATATTAGAATGCATGTTAAGATGCTAGCCTGTATCTATAGAGGTTCTGTTATATTAGAATGCATGTTAAGATGCTAGCCTGTATCTATAGAGGTTCTGTTATATTAGAATGCATGTTAAGATGCTAACCTGTATCCATAGAGGTTACGTTATATTAGAATGCATGTTTAAGATGCTAGCCTGTATCTATAGAGGTTCTGTTATATTAGGATGCATGTTAAGATGCTAGCCTGTATCTATAGAGGTTCTGTTATATTAGGATGCATGTTAAGATGCTAGCCTGTATCTATAGAGGTTCTGTTATATTAGGATGCATGTTAAGATGCTATCCTGTATCTATAGAGGTTATGTTATATTAGAATGCATGTTAAGATGCTAGCCTGTATCTATAGAGGTTCTGTTATATTAGAATGCATGTTAAGATGCTAGCCTGTATCTATAGAGGTTATGTTATATTAGAATGCATGTTAAGATGCTAGCCTGTATCTATAGAGGTTCTGTTATATTAGAATGCTTGGTAAGATGCTAGCCTGTATCTATAGAGGTTCTGTTATATTAGAATGCATGTTAAGATGCTAGCCTGTATCTATAGAGGTTCTGTTATATTAGAATGCATGTTAAGATGCTAGCCTGTATCTATAGAGGTTCTGTTATATTAGAATGCATGTTAAGATGCTAGCCTGTATCTATAGAGGTTCTGTTATATTAGAATGCATGTTAAGATGCTAGCCTGTATCTATAGAGGTTCTGTTATATTAGAATGCATGTTAAGATGCTAGCCTGTATCTATAGAGGTTCTGTTATATTAGAATGCATGTTAAGATGCTAGCCTGTATCTATAGAGGTTCTGTTATATTAGAATGCATGTTAAGATGCTAGCCTGTATCTATAGAGGTTCTGTTATATTAGAATGCATGTTAAGATGCTAGCCTGTATCTATAGAGGTTCTGTTATATTAGAATGCATGTTAAGATGCTAACCTGTATCTATAGAGGTTCTGTTATATTAGAATGCATGTTAAGATGCTAGCCTGTATCTATAGAGATTATGTTACAGACTAGGCAGCTGGCACACAGTGGAGTAGTGTGTTGGGACAGAATCAGTTTGACTTGACTGACTTACTCCCATCCCATTGTAACCAGGATGTGTACCATGACCTGAGTCACAATAAGATAGCTGCTTAAAACTTCTCTGTGGGCTTTAATGTTATCTGTTACGAAGATTGAGCATGACACTCTCCCCCTCCCTCATTCCTTCCTAGGGCTCTCTTTACGTATTAGTTATAGAGAGAACTGGTTGGTATTCCGCTTTGAATTCCGGAATTGTGTCTGCTCCTTGATGTTTGATTGGATCTCTGCAAATACATGTATATGCAAATTCACAGATATCAGTCCTTGCTCCAGGCAAAATAAGACATGATGTTGTGCATTCTGAAAAGGTAGGATCTGTGGGCTCCCCTCCCACCTAAGATAATACAATTTGGGGATTTATAAATTCTCACTAAGTCTACTCTCCTGTTCCACGATCTGATATTTCTAGACTCCAAATTGTGCATTTTCCTTCAGGTCAAATCTATAATCTGTGTCAATTGTATCAAACACAGTATTCACAAGAGGCCATTGCCAAAGTGAACATTCCATGAATGCATTACGTGGCTCATGTGAGGTTTAATGTTTTGTTCTCACACTTCTTATTCATTCCATGCCTAAGGGCCCTAGTCAACCAATGGCAGTATAACGCTAGCTATTCATTCAGTAGCAATTCATTGACATTCCAATGCATACTAAACTCAGCAACAAAAAAAAACATCCTCTCACTGTTAACTGCATTTATTTTCATTAAACTTAACATGTGTAAATATTTGTATGAACATAACAAGATTCAACAACTGAGACGAAAACTGAACAAGTTCCACAGACATGTGACTAACAGAAATTGAATAATGTGTCCCTGAACAAAGGGGGGTCAAAATGAAAAGTAACAGTCAGTATCTGGTGTGGCCACCAGCTGAAATAAGTACTGCAGTGTATCTCCTCCTCATGGACTGCACCAGATTTGCCAGTTTTTGCTGTGAGATGTTACCCCACTCTTCCACAAAGGCACCTGCAAATTCCCAGACATTTCTGGGGGGGAATGGCCCTAGCCCCCACCCTCTGATCCAACAGGTCCCAGACATGCTCAATGGGGTGAGATCCAGGCTCTTCGCTGGCCATGGCAGAACACTGACATTCCTGTCTTGCAGGAAATCCCGCACAGAACAAGCAGTATGGCTGGTGGCATTGTCATGCTGGAGGGTCATGTCAGGATGAGCCTGCAGGAAAGGTACCACATGAGGGAGGAGGATGTCTTCCCAGTAACGCACAGCGTTGAGTTTGCCTGCAATGACAACAAGCTCAGTCCGATGATGCTGTGACACACAGACCCAGACCATGACGGACCCTCCACCTCCAAATATATCCCCCTCCGGAGTACAGGCCTCGGTGTAATGCTCATTCCTTCGACAATAAACACCAATTCGACCATCACCCCTGGTGAGACAAACCCGTGACTAGTCAGTGAAGAGCACTTTTTGCCAGTCCTGTCTGGTCTAGCGACGGTGGGTTTGTGCCCATAGGCGACATTGTTGCCGGTGATGTCTGGTGAGGACCTGCCGTATAACAGGCCTACAAGCCCTCAGTCCAGCCTCTCTCAGCTTATTGTGGACAGTCTGAGCACTGATAGAGGGATTGTGCGTTCCTGGTGTAACTCGGTCAGTTGTTGTTGCCATCCTGTACCTGTACCTGGGTGTGATGTTCGGATGTACCGATCCTGTTATTACACGTGTGTGTTATTACACGTGGTCTGCCACTGTGAGAACAATCAGCTGTCCGTCCTGTCTCCCTGAAGATCTGTGAAGTTATTTGAATTTTTACAAATGATCTTTGAGTCCTGAAAAAGGGATATTTATTTTTTTGCTGAGTTTGTCTCACTTGACTCAGGTGGTTTTCCTGGAAAAATACAAATAACAGAGTTCAGAGTTCATTTGTGCAGGTTGTAATGGCTGCCATTGTGAACCAAGATGTTGGATAAGTTGGATACGAGTCTCACGGAGGATAAAAGTCTCACGTAGGATACGAGTCTCAAGTTGGATACGAGTCTCACGTAGGATAAAAGTCTCACGTAGGATACGAGTCTCATTGCCTGAACTCTTCAAAAATGCCCTGGTGGTTTTACATCAGAATTCCCTTGCTATTCACAACATGACATAATCAGTCAGGTTTCTCCAGTATGCATTCTGCATCCGTCATTATCTATTTATTTTCAGATATGATGGATCTATTTTGGCACCAGTTTTTGTTTTTATCAGTGACTGGTGAAGTGTTTCCCAAATGGCACCCTATTCCATATATAGTGCCCTACTTTTGTATGGGTCCCGGTCAAACGTAGTGCACTATATAGGGAATAGGCTGCCATTTGGGACTCAAGCTGGCGGTTACACATGGTGCATCTGCATGACAATTTCTAAACGCTTGTCCTTTCATTGTGGCTGACTGTACGCATTTGAACAGTGGTAGTGATAAGTTACTCTTCCTAATCTTAGCTATTAATCTACCTTGACATGATAATTTGCGTGCGCTCTATTTCAGACATCTGGGTTGAACCTCGTCTCAGCAGGGGTAGGTAGCTGGCTCTGTGGAGTGTGACAAAACCCCCAGCGAAACAAAAGGCACCTGCTTTCTATACAATGTCTGTCAAGACAATACGGTAGTTAACAGAACATGACTAGGGCCCTCTCGCATTGTGTCACTGTATTACACTTGACAAGTGTTTGATGGATGAACAAAGCCATTTCCCACTTGTAATTAATACTAAAGAATGTGTAGTCAGTCATTTTCAGAGGAGACAGATGTATTCATGGTTTCCGTGCGTGGCAGGCAGGCGTTGAAGTAGGTCCCTGTCACGTAGAGGGCAGGTTGTATCAATGTTTAATCCTGATTAAAGAAGTGATCCTCCTGTGCAGGGTTCCATTCTCCCATTAAATACTACTGTAGTTTTAAACCTTAGGAGAATGGCAACAACAAAAAATAACAGAAGAAAATGGCACCTTAGTTTATTTATTATCTTTATATTGATGAACATATGTTGATTTAACAAACCTGATGACAGACATATTCAAATGATTTATTCAACATACTGCATCACCGAATGAGACACTTGACTTCCATTTGCTGTCCTGAAATGAACAGCATAGACCACCACACATGTGAGCTGACACACAGCCAAGTTCAAGCACTGGCTATTGGTATTTTATACATTCCTGACACAACATGCAAAGGTATTGGGGTAATGATTTAGCAAACATTTTGATATGAAAACCAATACTCCTGAAGTAATATTCTACACTATATGCCTTCCAGGATAAACTAATCCGTTCTATCAATATCACCACGTTTTTTTCCGCAATGGGGTTGTTCTTTTTATTTTAAAAACTCTGTCAGTCAGATAAATATTGGGTTACTTCTATCTATCAACATTGTATAATTTGATGGTTTGTGCAACCCCAACCCCAACCCCAACCCCAACCCCAACCCCAACCCCAACCCAGGCTGCGTGTGGCTGTAATGTGCTTCCTTGAGTCATTGATTATACAGTACATGGCCAAAAGTATGTGGACACGTGCTCGTTGAACATCTCATTTCAAAATCATGGGCATTAATAAGAAGTTCCCCCCCTATCCCCTTTGCGGCTATAACAGCCTCCACTCTTCTGGGAAGGCTTTCCAGCGGATGTTGGAACATTGCTGCAGAGACTTGCTTCAATTCAGCCATAAGAGCATTAGTGAGGTCGGGCACTGATGTTGAGCAATTAAGCCTGGCTCGCAGTCGGCAATCCAATTCATCCCAAAGGTGTTCAATGAGGTTGAGGACAGGGCTCTGTGCAGGCCAGTCAAGTTATTCCACACCAATCTCAACAAACCATTTCTGTATGGACCTTGCTTTGTGCACGGGGCCATTGTCATGCTGAAGGAAGGAGTGTCCTTCCTCAAGCTTTTGCCAAAAAGTTGGAAGCACAGAATGGTCTAGAATGTCATTGTCTACTGAAGTGTTAAGTTTTCCCTTCACTGGAACTAAGGGGGCGAGGCTCAACATTTCTATAAAGGAATTAGTCATCCAACAGTCACTTGATTGTCAGCAGGACTGAGCTGTGTTGTGTTGAGGAGGGCAGGAGGAGACTGGAGGAGTGAAAAGTGACACATAGTATCATTTAGAGTCTAGAAAGATACATGTCTGTTTGAGTCTAGGAAGATACTGTTTTATAACACTCTGATAGAGGCTAGGAAGATAATGTTTTATAACGCTCTGATAGAGGCTAGGAAGATAATGTTTTATAACGCTCTGATAGAGGCTAGGAAGATAATGTTTTATAACGCTCTGATAGAGGCTAGGAAGATAATGTTTTATAACGCTCTGATAGAGGCTAGGAAGATAATGTTTTATAACGCTCTGATAGAGGCTAGGAAGATAATGTTTTATAACGCTCTGATAGAGGCTAGGAAGATAATGTTTTATAACGCTCTGATAGAGGCTAGGAAGATAATGTTTTATAATGCTCTGATAGAGGCTAGGAAGATACTGTTTTATAATGCTCTGATAGAGGCTAGGAAGATACTGTTTTATAATGCTCTGATAGAGGCTAGGAAGATACTGTTTTATAATGCTCTGATAGAGGCTAGGAAGATAATGTTTTGTAAATATCTTTTAGAGACTATTAATATACTGTTTTGTAAGTGTCTGTTAGAGGCTAGGAAGATGCATAATTTCTAAGTGTCTGTTAGAGGCTAGGAAGATGCATAATTTCTAAGTGTCTGTTAGAGGCTAGGAAGACACATCTTTTATAAGTGTTGGATGATTCAGCAAATGTTTTGAAAAGATGTAGAGACTAAAAATATATCTCATATCAGTCAGTTTGAATCGTGAGGAATTGGATATAAATTTTTAAATGATCAAATTGTCTTCACTCCTTTTCTCAGCAACCTGTAAGGGGAGGAGGTAGCAACTAACACACACAAAGAGGCATTACTGATCTTTGAAGAAAAAAAAGGTTTATTTTTTCAATGAGACTGAATATTCAGCTTGAGGAATGAAATGTCCTCTTATTTAATTTGAATGAACGCATTCTATCTGCAATGGCACTATATATTTCATGTGAGAATGATGAATTGCTGCAATTGACAGAAACAGATTTACAGTTAATTAACATTGTAATTACATGCACTTTAGCCATTTAGAAGATGATGAATGGGAAATCATTAGGAGCCCTTTGAAAACCAGATGTTCGTTAAATTACGTCTATACGAACAACATTGTTCAATAGATATGCCAGAGAATGTGCTTACGGTGAAACTCTGTAATTTATCCTGTAAATGATCTAATCTGGGACAAATAACTAATTCCTGCTGTTAAACTAAAAGATTTCACTTGGTTATCCAACAGTTTGTTCTTCTTCTTCTGTGGTTTATTCCCCCTCCCGCGCAGTTCATTCTCCTGTCAAATCCAGTCGAAGAATGTTCAACAAGAATATATACATCATCTCACAGACAATGTATGAAATGTGTGTAATGTCAAAAGGTTGAATAATTATAGAATTATAGCAATAACAACGCACATAATAGTAATGTCCTGAGATTTCCTTTGGTTGGTAATCAAACTACAGATAAATAAAGGAATCCTTTCTTTCTGCTTGTCCTCAGATGCAAATCTCTCTTGAGGATGCTAACAATTCTGGGTGATAGCTTCCCTGCTCCAATTAGTACGCACTGTTCAATTCATTGATTAGTTATAACAGTCCCACTTTAAATGACTGTGTGACCAAAAGTAGAACCATAACAGAGCTCTGTTCTAAGAATCATATGGTTCTAAGAATCCTATGGTTCTAAGAATCCCCAGAACCCTTTTTTTCTGTCTTTTTAGACCAGAACAGATCACAATGCTTTTACATTAATGCATTCTCTTGCTATTGTTTCCAAATACTGCAGAAAGCCGAACAGTAAAAAAAAATATTTTACCGGTTTTAAAATTCAAAATAAAGTATTGTTAAATGTTCTACTTTTAAAAGAGATAAAGATGCAGAGCAGCTTCATGTGTTCCACAGATTGGTATTGAATAGTTTGCGTGCAGGATGCATGGAGAGTCTCTCATACTCCTCTGCAAGGGAACGACAGTGCTTCCCACAGTCAGAACACTCTAGAACCCTCCCAGACGTGCATCCACAACTCTTGCGTTCTGTCAAACATGCCAGGATTCTTAGCTACTGTAAAGTACTGTAACAACAGCCTACTGCATTTGACTGCCTCCCTGCTAAACTCCCCTCTACAGGGTTCTCGTCTAATGGAAGCAATCATTTCCCTCTACTTGCAGTAAGAACGGGAGGGTGCACTTTAAGCCATTGTACACAGCACGTGGCTTTATATGGTGCAATTGAATCGTTACAGTCTTATGGAGGGTGACTGTGACCATTCTGTCTAATGTGAATGGAGTGTTTCTAAATGTGTCCCAACATGCAGTGCACCACAAACCACCCATAGAGAAGTTGGTCATGTCTTTGACAAAACAACTCTTTTTATATTAATATATAAATATTGAAAATAATGCTGCTGTTTATTCCCTTATTTATGTTGTTTAATCTCTCATTTTAAAATATAAAACGGTCCTATCTTCCTTGTGTTTTAATTTTCATAATTATTTTGTCATTACCCAAGCTTACCTGTCAAGTCTGCTAATTTAATTGTAAAGATTTGAATTTATTTTGTATATACATTAAGACCAAATATGTGCTGCTTTAGAGAGTTCATGCATAAGGCTGCCACTCGCTGTTATGTTACAACCCTTTAAATATAGTGCAAGGCTGGGGGCTAGGGAGGAGGAGGGTTGGGGAGGATGGGGCTAGGGAGGAGGAGGGTTGGGAGGATGGGGGCTAGGGAGGAGGAGGGTTGGGGAGGATGGGGGCTAGGGAGGAGGAGGGTTGGGGAGGATGGGGGCTAGGGAGGAGGAGGGTTGGGGAGGATGGGGCTAGGGAGGAGTAGGGTTGGGGAGGATGGGGGCTAGGGAGGAGGAGGGTTGGGGGCTAGGGAGGAGGAGGGTTGGGGAGGAGGAGGGTTGGGGGCTAGGGAGGAGGAGGGTTGGGGAGGAGGAGGGTTGGGGAGGATGGGGGCTAAGGAGGGTTGGGGAGGATGGGGGCTAGGGAGGAGGAGGGTTGGGGAGGATGGGGGCTAGGGAGGAGGAGGGTTGGGGAGGATGGGGGCTAGGGAGGAGGAGGGTTGGGGAGGATGGGGGCTAGGGAGGAGGAGGGTTGGGGAGGATGGGGGCTAGGAGGAGGAGGGTTGGGGAGGATGGGGGGGCTAGGAGGAGTAGGGTTGGGGAGGATGGGGGCTAGGGAGGAGGAGGGTTGGGGAGGATGGGGGCTAAGGAGGAGGAGGGTTGGGGGAGGATGGGGCTAGGGAGGAGGAGGGTTGGGGGCTAGGGAGGAGGAGGGTTGGGGAGGATGGGGGCTAGGGAGGAGGAGGGTTGGGGAGGATGGGGGCTAAGGAGGAGGAGGGTTGGGGAGGATGGGGGCTAGGGAGGAGGAGGGTTGGGAGGATGGGGGCTAGGGAGGAGGAGGGTTGGGGAGGATGGGGGGCTAAAGGAGGAGGGTTGGGGAGGTTTTAAAGGGAGGAGGAGGGTTGGGGAGGATGGGGGCTAGGGAGGAGGAGGGTTGGGGAGGATGGGGGCTAAGGAGGAGTAGGGTTGGGGAGGATGGGGGCTAGGGAGGAGGAGGGTTGGGGAGGATGGGGGCTAGGGAGGAGGAGGGTTGGGGAGGATGGGGGCTAGGGAGGAGGAGGGTTGGGGAGGATGGGGGCTAGGGAGGAGGAGGGTTGGGGAGGATGGGGGCTAGGGAGGAGGAGGGTTGGGGAGGATGGGGGCTAGGGAGGAGGAGGGTTGGGGAGGATGGGGGCTAGGGAGGAGGAGGGTTGGGGAGGATGGGGGCTAAGGAGGAGTAGGGTTGGGGAGGATGGGGGCTAGGGAGGAGGAGGGTTGGGGAGGATGGGGGCTAGGGAGGAGGAGGGTTGGGGAGGATGGGGGCTAGGGAGGAGGAGGGTTGGGGAGGATGGGGGCTAGGGAGGAGGAGGGTTGGGGAGGATGGGGGCTAGGGAAGAGGAGGGTTGGGAGGATGGGGGCTAGGGAGGAGGAGGGTTGGGGAGGATGGGGGCTAGGGAGGAGGAGGGTTGGGGAGGATGGGGGATAGGGAGGAGGAGGGTTGGGGAGGATGGGGGCTAAGGAGGAGTAGGGTTGGGGAGGATGGGGGCTAGGGAGGAGGAGGGTTGGGGAGGATGGGGGCTAGGGAGGAGGAGGGTTGGGGAGGATGGGGGATAGGAGGAGGAGGGTTGGGGAGGATGGGGGCTAGGGAGGAGGAGGGTTGGGGAGGTTGGGGGCTAAGGAGGAGGAGGGTTGGGGAGGATGGGGGCTAGGGAGGAGGAGGGTTGGGGAGGGTGGGGGCTAAGGAGGAGAGGGTTGGGGAGGCTGGGGGCTAGGGAGGAGGAGGGTTGGGGAGGATGGGGGCTAGGGAGGAGGAGGGTTGGGAGGATGGGGGCTAGGGAGGAGGAGGGTTGGGGAGGATGGGGGCTAAGGAGGAGTAGGGTTGGGGAGGATGGGGGATAGGGAGGAGGAGGGTTGGGGAGGATGGGGGCTAGGGAGGAGGAGGGTTGGGGAGGTTGGGGGCTAAGGAGGAGGAGGGTTGGGGAGGATGGGGGCTAGGGAGGAGGAGGGTTGGGGAGGGTGGGGGCTAAGGAGGAGTAGGGTTGGGGAGGATGGGGGATAGGGAGGAGGAGGGTTGGGGAGGATGGGGGCTAGGGAGGAGGAGGGTTGGGGAGGATGGGGCTAAGGAGGAGGAGGGTTGGGGAGGATGGGGCTAGGGAGGAGGAGGGTTGGGGAGGATGGGGGCTAGGGAGGAGGAGGGTTGGGGAGGATGGGGGCTAGGGAGGAGGAGAGTTGGGGAGGATGGGGGCTAGGGAGGAGGGTTGGGGAGGATGGGGGCTAGTGAGGAGGAGGGTTGGGGAGGATGGGGGCTAAGGAGGAGGAGGGTTGGGCAGGATGGGGGCTAGGGAGGAGGAGGGTTGGGGAGGATGGGGGCTAAGGAGGAGTAGGGTTGGGGAGGATGGGGGATAGGGAGGAGGAGGGTTGGGGAGGATGGGGGCTAGGGGGAGGAGGGTTGGGGAGGATGGGGCTAAGGAGGAGGAGGGTTGGGGAGGATGGGGCTAGGGAGGAGGAGGGTTGGGGAGGATGGGGGCTAGGGAGGAGGAGGGTTGGGGAGGATGGGGGCTAGGGAGGAGGAGGAGAGTTGGGGAGGATGGGGGCTGGGAGGAGGGTTGGGGAGGATGGGGGCTAGTGAGGAGGAGGGTTGGGGAGGATGGGGGCTAGGGAGGAGGAGGGTTGGGGAGGATGGGGGCTAGGGGGAGGAGGAGGGTTGGGGGCTAGCAAGGAGGGGGTTAGGGAGGAGGGGGCTAGGGAGGATGGGGGCTAGGGAGGGAGGAGGGTTAGGGAGGATGGGGGCTAGCGAGGAGGTGGGTTAGGGAGGATGTGGGCTAGGGAAGAGAAGGGTTGGGGGCTAGGGAGGAGGAGGGTTAGGGAGGATGGGGGATAGGGAGGAGGAGGGTTAGGGAGGATGGGGGCTACCGAGGAGGTGGGTTAAGGAGGATGTGGGCTAGGGAAGAGAAGGGTTGGGGGCTAGGGAGGAGGAGGGTTAGGGAGGATGGGGCTAGGGAGGAGGAGGGTTAGGGAGGATGGGGGCTAGGAGGAGGAGGGTTAGGGAGGATGGGGGCTAGCGAGGAGGAGGGTTACGGAGGATGGGGCTAGCAAGGAGGAGGGTTAGGGGAGGATGGGGGCTAGGGAGGAGAAGGGTTGGGGAGGATGGGGTTTAGGTAGGAGGAGGGTTGGGGGCTAGGGAGGAGGAGGGTTGGGGGCTAGGGAGGAGAAGGGTTGGGGGCTAGGGAGGAGAAGGGTTGGGGGCTAGGGAGGAGGAGGGTTGGGGAGGAGGAGGGTTTGGGAGGAGGAGGGTTTGGGGCTAGGGTGGAGGAAGGCTAGGGAGTAGGAGGGTTAGGGAGGATGGGGGCTAGCGAGGAGGAGGGTTAGGGAGGACGGGGGTTAGGGAGGATGGGGGCTAGCGAGGAGGAGGGTTAGGGAGGACGGGGGTTAGGGAGGATGGGGGCTAGCGAGGAGGAGGGTTAGGGAGGATGGGGGTTAGGGAGGATGGGGGCTAGGGAGGAGGAGGGTTGGGGAGGAGGATGGCTACATTAGTTATCAACACTATAGATCATGATTACATTAGTTACCAACACTATAGATACTGATTACATTAGTTATCAACGCTATAGATACTGATTACATTAGTTATCAACGCTATAGATAATGATTACATTAGTTATCAACACTATAGATCATGATTACATTAGTTATCAACACTATAGATAATGATTACATTTTAGAAAAACAATGGCAACGCTAGCTATTGTCTCGTGGCATTTAATACGCTCAATATTCCTATGAAATGTTCCAGCTGTCTTGATATCCTACCTAAGAAATCATGTTGATACAGCAATGCTCCAGGAAACACACCTGCTCCGAAAGGACACACATAGAACAGAGATCCATCCACACAAACTGGCTGCTTCTTTACCAACCCTGAACAACACTAAGGGTTTCATCATAACGATACATAAGAAATTCAAAATTCGACATCCTTGATAAAGGCAAAGACCAAGAAGCCAGTATTACTTTTTGTACGTAGCCTTTTACTGCAGTCAAATGACCTAGTGGCCTCATGGGTGAATTTCATAATTGTAAAAAAATATATATTGTAAGAAGGTGCCGTTATTTAAAAATAAAAAAAAGCTGCCCCAAATTAAGTGTTTCTTTTTCAAACAGTTTGGTTGTATTTTTGTCTTTTGTGGTGTATATAAAATGTACAGGTGTCTTCTTTTTTTTAAGCCCATAACCATGTCTGTGAGGTGTATAGCTTTGTTTGAAAGTAGATGTGTTTAAGACTACCAAGAATCACTCTGTGTGACGCTGATTTAGCCCACTGCAGTACAATTTTAAATGTATCTATAATGGAAAGAAAATTGCCTTTGTTAATAATGTGTTGATTCTACGTTGATTTATTTGATTAACCTTTAACCAGGCTAGTCAATTAAGAAGACAGCCTACCAGCCTACCTGATCATCTTATTACTATAGCTTATTACTGCCAGCTGCAAGTCATCATTTTTGAATATTTCCTTACTACAAAATCCAACTTTCTGTGAACAATTCCAAGCTGAATGGAATGAATTCATAATGATTAACACAAATTCAGCCAACGATCCTCTGATTTTATGGGACGCTATTAAAGGTTTTATGGTAACACTTTACAATAAGGTTCCATTTGTAAAGCTTTTCTAAAGAGTTTGCAATTACAATTAACAAACCTCCAAACGAGCTTCAATGCCATACAACACTCCTTCCGTGGCCTCCAACTGCTATTAAATGCTTGTAAAACTAAATGCATGCTTTTCAACCGATCGTTGCCCGAACCCGCCCGCCTGACTAGCATCACTACTCTGGACGGTTCTGACTTAGAATATGTGGACAACTACAAATACCTAGGTGACTGGCTAGACTGTAAACTCTCCTTCCAGACTCATACTAAACATCTCCAATCCAAAATTAAATCTAGAATCTGCTAATCTCCTATTTCACAACAAAGCATCCTTCACTCATTCTGCCAAACATACCCTCGTATAACTGACTATCCTACCAATACTTGACTTCGACGATGTCATTTACAAATTAGCCTCCAACACTCTACTCATCAACTTGGATGTAGTCTATCACAGTGCCGTATGTTTTGTCACCAAAGCCCCATATACTACCCACCACTGCGTGTCACGCCCTGACCTTAGAGATCCTTATTATTCTCTATGTTTGGTTAGGTCAGGGTGTGACTCGGGTGGGAAAGTTTATGTTGTCTATTTCTTTGTTTTGGGGCGAGTGTGGTTCCCAATCAGAGGCAGCTGGCTATCGTTGTCTCTGATTGGGGATCATATATAAGTTTTCATTTTCTGTTTGGGATCTTTGTGGGATCTTGTTTTCTGTTTGGTGTCTGTACCTGACAGAATGTGCCCTTTTGTTTTCACTTTTGTTATTTTGTTTGAGTGTATTTTGAAAATAAAAATCATGAACACTTTCCACGCTGCGCTTTGGTCCACTCCTTTCGACGGGAGCCGTTACACTGCGACCTGTATGCTCTCTTTAGTTGGCCCTCGCTTCATATTCGTCACCAAACCCACTGGCTCCAGGCCATCTATAAGTATTTGCTAGGTAAAACAACGCCTTATTTCAGCTCACTGGTCACCATAGCAACACCCAGTCGTAGCACGCGCTCCAGCAGGTATAGCTCACTGGTAATCCCCAAAGCCAACTCCTACATTGGCCGCCTTTCCTTCCAGTTCTCTGCTGCCAATGACTGGAATGAATTGCAAAAAATGACTGAAGCTGGAGTCTCATATCTTCCTCACTAACCTTAAGCATCAGCTGTCAGAGCAGCTTACCGATCATTGCACCTGTACATAGTCCATCTGTAAATAGCCCACCCAACTACCTCATCCTTAAATTGACATTTATTTATTTTGCTCCTTTGCAACCTAGTATCTCTACTTGCACATTCATCTTCTGCACATCTATCACTCCAGTGTTAATGCTAAATTGTAATTTTTTCACCACTATGGCCTATTTATTGCCTTACTTCCCTAATCTTACAACATTTGCACACACTGTATATACAGTTGAAGTCAGAAGTTTACATACACATAGGTTGGAGTCATTAAAACTCGTTTTTCAACCACTCCACAAATTTCTTGTTAACAAACTATAGTTTTGGCAAGTCAGTTAGGACATCTACTTTGTGCATTACAAGTAATTTTTCCAACAATTGTTTACAGACAGATTACTTCACTTATAATTCACTGTATCACAATTCCAGTGGGTCAGAAGTTTACATACACTAAGTGGACTGTGCCATAAACAGCTAGGAAAATTTCAGAAAATGATGTCATGGCTTTAGAAGCTTCTGATAGGCTAATTGACATCATTTGAGTCAATTGGAGGTGTACCTTGTGGATGTATTTCAAGGCCTACCTTCAAACGCAGAGCCCCTTTTCTTGGCATCATGTGAAAATCAAAATAAATCAGCCAATACTTCAGAAAAATAATTGTAGACCACAAGGCTGGTTCATCCTTGGGAGCAATTTCCAAATGCCTGAAGATACCACATTCATCTGTACAAACAATAGTACGCAAGTATAAACACCATGGGACCACACAGCCGCCATACCGCACAGGAAGGACACTTTGTGTCTCCTAGAGAATATACTTTGGTGCGAAAAGTGAAAATCAATCCCAGAACAACAGCAAAGGACCTTGTGAAGATGCTGGAGGAAATGGGTACAAAGTATCTATATCCACAGTAAAACGAGTCCTATATCGACTGCTCCAAAACCGCCATAAAAAAGCCAGACTAAATATCATACATTTTGGAGAAATGTCCTCTGGTCTGATGAAACAAAAATAGAACTGTTTGGCCATAATGACCATCGTAATGTTTGGAGGAAAAAATGGGAGGCTTGCAAGCCGAAGAACACCATCCCAACCGTGAAGCACGGGGGTGGCAGAATCATGTAGTGGGGGTGCTTTGCTGCAGGAGGGACTGGTGCCCTTCACAATATAGATGGCATCAGCAACATATCAAAACATCAGTCAGGAAGTTAATGCTTGGTCACAAATGGTCTTCCAAATGGACAATGACCCCCAAGCATACTTCCAAAGTTGTGGCAAAATGGCTTAAGGACCAGAAAGTCAAGGTATTGCATCACAAAGCCCTGACCTCAATCCTATAGGCAATTTGTGGGAAGAACTGAATGAATTGTCTGATGAAAACAAGATTGAACTCTTTGGCCTGAATTCCAAGTGTGAAGTCTGGAGGAAACCTGGCACCATCCTTACGGTGGTGGCTGCATCATGCTGTGGGGATGTTTTTCAGTGGCAGGGACTGGGAGACTAGTCATGATCAAGGCAAAGATGAACTGAGCAAAGTACTGAGAGATCCTCAGTGAAAACCGTCTCCTTAGCTCTCAGGACCTCGACTGGGGCAAAGTTTCAACTTCCAACAGGTAATGACCCTAATCACACAGCCAAGACAACGCAGGAGTGGCTTCGGGACAAGTCTCTGAATGTCCTTAAGTGGCCCAGCCAGAGCCCAGAACATCTCTGTAGAGAGACCAGAAAAGAGCTGTGCAGCAACGCTCCCCGTCCAACCTGAGAGAGCTTGATAGGATCTGCAGAGAAGAATGGGAGAAACTCCCCAAATACAGATGTGCCAATCTTGTAAGCGTCATACCCAAGAAGACCCGAGGTGATAATAGCTGCAAAAGATACTTCAACAAAGTTCAGAGCAAAGGGTCTGAATATTTATGTAAATGTGATATTTCAGATTTACATTTTTTATAAATGATCAAAAATGTCTAAAAACCTGTTCTTGCCTTGTCATTGTGTGGTATTATGTGTAGATTGATGAAAACACGAACATTTTAATTAATTTAAGAGTAAGGTTGTATCCTAACAAAATGGTGAAAAGTCAAGGGGTCTGAATACTAGCACTGTATATATAAATGTGTTATTCAATGCATTTCTAAGGGCTTTAGTAGTAATATCTTAAAAGGTCCTAAAATTCTAAATCAAACAGCTAAATAATCCATAGTATGAAAATCTTAAAATAATTCCATATGTCAATTTAGCACCCCCCCCAACCAATGTCTTAGACTCTAGAGAATTAATACACAGAGTAAACTACTGAAAGTGAAAAACTCAGCAGTGTTGCAGTTCTTGACTCAAACCATGCACCTGGTACCTACTACCAAACCCTGTTTTAAAGGCACTTAAATATTTTGTCTTGCTCATTCACCCTCTAAATGGCACACGTCTTAATTGTCTCAAGGCTTAAAAATCCTTCTTTAACCTGTCTCCTCCCCTACACTGATTGAAGTGGATTTAAACATTTACACCAATAAAAGATCATAGCTTTCACCTGGTCAGTCTGTCATGGAATGATTTTGTACACTCAGTGTATATACTAATTTTCATATTTTTTATTTTGTTTCTAGGCCCACAGAGTTTTTCTCTGGTTGCCAGGAGGGGAGGCAAGTGGGGGGACTTACTGCACTTTTTGAAGATTATTGTCTGTTTCATTTGGAAAAAATTGAAATAATAAGTTGGTCACAAAAAACTAAAATGGCAGCCAATAGTTTCCAAATCGTTCTCATCCCAATGAACACATTTCAGTTATCATGTCTAAAATGGCAGCCAATAGTTTCCAAAGCTTTCTCATCCAAATGAACACATTTCAGTTATCATGTCTAAAATGGCAGCCAATAGTTTCCATATCTTTCTCAACCCAATGAACACATTTCGGTTATCATGTCTTGATTCATTGGAGTACTATAACAAAATACCCATAATGCCTCATTCCACACCAGGACTATCCAACCTAATCTCTTCTCCATGAACCAAGAGAGCTAATTTGACGCAATATCACTAGGTGGCAATATGGTAACACAAACCATGCCTGCTCTGATAAATCCCCTGTGCCACACTGTGAATATAAATCCGCATAGATGAGTTGATAGTATGTCTATCAGGTATAAAAATACAGCATGTGGTACTTGATAAACCATAAATTACATAAATTAGGAAGCGTTATCGGTAATGTATGTGGCTTTTTTATTTTACACTTATGTCTGATTCTCTACTATGCAGTTATCTAATATGATTTTATGACAGAGGACAAATGATGGACATACACCTATCAATCATATCCTTATGTAGATAATCAAATGAATGAATGTACAATCTTACAATTTTCACAATGTAATGTACAGAATATATTTACTGTAAAAGTAGAGGGCATTTGAGTGATGAATAGTAGCCTATCTTCCAGTATGATTATGTTTGGCGTTGAGATGTGGTCTGGCTGGTGTACCACTTGGCTTTGCAAGGGTCCGCTGAGAGCTCTCTTTGCCCTCTCCTGAACCAGGGAAAGTGAGGGATCTGAACCAGGGAAAGTGAGGGATCAGAACCAGGGAAAGTGAGGGTACTGAACCAGGGAAAGTGTCAGATCTGAACCAGGGAAAGTGTCAGATCTGAACCAGGGAAAGTGAGGGATCTGAACCAGGGAAAGTGTCAGATCTGAACCAGGGAATGTGAGGAATCTGAACCAGGGAAAGTGAGTGATCTGAACCAGGGAAAGTGTCAGATCTGAACCAGGGAAAGTGTCAGATCTGAACCAGGGAAAGTGAGTGATCTGAACCAGGGAAAGTGTCAGATCTGAACCAGGGAAAGTGTCAGATCTGAACCAGGGAAAGTGAGTGATCTGAACCAGGGAAAGTGTCAGATCTGAACCAGGGAAAGTGAGGGATCTGAACCAGGGAAAGCGACAGATCTGAACCAGGGAAAGTGAGGGATCTGAACCAGGGAAAGCGACAGATCTGAATCAGGGAAAGTGACAGATCAAAAAATTAACAGCAGCAGTATTAACAGAACATATGATAACATCTTATCCACAAAGACAAATGGAACCTTTTGAAAGAATGTGTGTGAAAATATTTGACCAATTCCTCAAGCTTGCTTTGAAATTCATTTAGTGTTTTATGTTTGGCATTAGTTTTGTGTTTCTCACTAATTAATAACCAGGGTAACACAGCCTTTCTGTATGGTTGATTGGTTGATGAGTGATGACTTCTCACTAATTAATAACCAGGGTAACACAGTGAGTTTAAATCTCTTTCTTTCCTTGAAGAATCACCGTTGTGAGTGACAAGGCAGTGATTTATCCAGTGACAACTGCTGTATAATTTGAACTTTACTGCTAGATGTCTAGATGTTGACGCAAGCCATGACTATTTCTGTATGGTTGAAGAACAATGGCGTTAAAAGGCTTAATGTTATATAACACAATATATTACATGTATTCTGTACAGCGGCCGCACAGCTTTGGCATTGAGACAACACTACTGAGTACAATTGAGTGCATAGTTCATGGTTTACAGAAACACTCTGGAATGACTTTAGCTCGTCCCCTCGCATTAGCATCGTCTCCTCTCTTCCCTTCGTCCTTCCCCTTACTACTGACGGTGTCTTTGTGATGGTGTGAGAGTGAAACAGAACGCTTACCCTGCATCGTGGTTACTTCAGAGCAGGCAATGTCTTTTAACTATGGCTCTACTTTTTTTTGTCCTCATGCTGAATGATCATATATTTCATCATCTGAAAAACAAGCAAAACACATCTAAGGTCTTTAATAATGTAAGTCCACAGAGTCACTTTGTCTCACCCCCATACAACGTGGTAAAAAAAAAACACTGTCAGCTCTACGTGAATCTTTTTTTCCAAATGACTCACAGAGAGTGAAGCCACTGTGGTAGCTTACCCTACTGCAAATACATTTGTAAACTCTATTGATGCACTTTGTGAATCACGTTTTAACACATTACAGTGTCGTATTGTATTGTAAAAGTAGTGTGTGTGTGTGTGTGTGGGGGGGGGGGGTGGGGGGTGAATAAATGTAATCATTTAATTAGACACTGTAGTACTCAGACATGGAGCAGCCGACTGTGATCAATACATAATAAGATCCAATATCAATTAGGTACCCTTTCAACCGGGCCAGCAGTATGGACACAGTGTGACTAACACTAAGTTAGTCCCGGAGGGAACCTCTGCAGACATAACTAACGACTAAGCTGCACTCTGGATCAATGACTCTTTTTGGGCTGTGTTATTGTAGCGAACTAGAGCTGTATATGTGAATCTCTCCTCTGACTAGGTGTAGGTGGAACTTCAGTCTACTGCACTCATCGAGTTAAACCTTGTTGGCAGAGCTTATGAAACTGTCTTTTGATTTGAAATGATGCTGTGTCCACTGCAATCAATCAGTCAATCAATCAATCAATCAATCAATCAATCAAATGTATTTATGAAGGCCTTTTTTTACATTAGCAGATGTCACAAAGTGCTACAGTATACAGAAAACTAAAACCCCACAAACAGCAGGCATTGCAGAGTGCTGTAGAAGCACGGGCACATTGTCCAGGAGTCATCTATATGTTCTAGTAATTAGCCCTTAGAGATGGACAAATGGTCAACGTGTATCTAATACACCTCGATCATTTACTAACCTAAACCTATTCAACGTGTCTTCAAACGTAACCTAAACCAGTTCAACGTGTCTTCAAACGTAACCTAAACCAGTTCAACGTGTCTTCATCAGACACCTCAGCAAATCTAAGCTAGATGCCCTCAATCTCACACAAATCATCAAGGAACCCACCAGGTACAACCCTAAATCTGTAAACAAGGGCTCCCTCATAGACGTCATCCTGACCAACTGGCCCTCCAAATACACCTCCGCTGTCTTCAACCAGGATCTCAGCGATCACTGCCTCATTGCCTGTATACACTACGGAGCCGCAGTCAAACGACCACCCCTCATCACTGTCAAACGCTCCCTAAAACACTTCTGTGAGCAGGCCTTTCTAATCGACCTGGCCCAGGTATCCTGGAAGGACATTGACCTCATCCCGTCAGTTGAGGATGCCTGGTCATTCTTTAAAAGTAACTTCCTCACCATTTTAGATAAGCATGCTCCTTTCAAAAAATGCAGAACTAAGAACAGATATAGCCCTTGGTTCACTCCACCAGCACAAAAATATCCTGTGGCGGACTGCAATAGCATCGAATAGTCCCGGCGATGTCATCTACAAAATCGCAAAATCGCTTCCAACACTCTACTCAGCAAACTGGATGCAGTTTATCACAGTGCCATCCGTTTTGTCACTAAAGCACCTTTTACCACCCACCACTGCGACTTGTATGCTCTAGTCGGCTGGCCCTCGCTACATATTCGTCGCCAGACCCACTGGCTCCAGGTCATCTACAAGTCCATGCTAGGTAAAGCTCCGCCTTATCTCAGTTCACTGGTCACGATGGCAACACCCATCCGTAGCACGCGCTCCAGCAGGTGTATCTCACTGATCATCCCTAGAGCCAACAC
Organism: Oncorhynchus tshawytscha; assembly: GCF_018296145.1. Taxonomy (NCBI): domain Eukaryota; kingdom Metazoa; phylum Chordata; class Actinopteri; order Salmoniformes; family Salmonidae; genus Oncorhynchus; species Oncorhynchus tshawytscha. Next base: position 39,442,951 of record NC_056449.1, on the reverse strand, counting down.
CTCTTTGGCCGCCTTTCGTTCCAGTTCTCTGCTGCCTGTGACTGGAACGAATTGCAAAAATCGCTGAAGTTGGAGACTTTTATCTCCCTCACCAACTTCAAACATCTGCTATCTGAGCAGCTAACCGATCGCTGCAGCTGTACATAGTCTATCGGTAAATAGCCCACCCATTTTTACCTACCTCATCCCCATACTGTTTTTATTTATTTACTTTTCTGCTCTTTTGCACACCAATATCTCTACCTGTACATGACCATCTGATCATTTATCACTCCAGTGTTAATCTGCAAAATTGTAATTATTCGCCTACCTCCTCATGCCTTTTGCACACAATGTATATAGACTCCCCTTTTTTTTCCTACTGTGTTATTGACTTGTTAATTGTTTACTCCATGTGTAACTCTGTGTTGTCTGTTCACACTGCTATGCTTTATCTTGGCCAGGTCGCAGTTGCAAATGAGAACTTGTTCTCATCTAGCCTACCTGGTTAAATAAAGGTGAAATAAAATTTTAAAAATGATTACCTGAAAAGCTGTATTAATAAACAAGGAGGAAATAGAAGGCGAAATGGTTTGGCTTCAACCAACAACATCAACAGCCAGTGTTTTCTGCAACACCCCGACCATGCAGGACTGAGGCAGGGAGGTAGGAAGAGAGAGGGAGAGTCACTGAAGCAAAGACAGAGCGTGCACTTGAATGATTGAGGTTACACAGGTGACCTCATAAACTAAGATCTATGGCAGATTCCCAAGGTGGAACACTGAATTATGCTGTCATTAAAGGACAGGTCCAGTTGCCAAGGTTAGTATGTAAAGTATAATGATCTTCCTGTTCCTCTTCCAGTCTCTCATTAGTCCTGTTCATGGGCCAACTGAGATTATACCTTGAACTTCCTTTGCTATCACTAAGTCCCCACTGGGGATGGCTGTGAATGGCTCCGCTAGGGCCATTTATATCCAGATATCTCAGGCCTGGTAGGCAGGTTTACCGCTGCCTGGTGACGATATGGATATATCCCAAAATGACACCCTATTCCCTATATTATAGTGCACTGCTTTTGATCAGAAGCCTATGGAACCTGGTCTAAAGTAGTGCACAACATGGTGAATAGGGGGCCATTTAGTATTCAACCTGTGTGAGATCTGCCAGCCCCACTGATCATGGAGTTAAGCCTGTAAAAAATGACCTATGTTTTGAGTTAGGGTCATGTTACGTCCTCATTTATAAAAAAGGACCACTGGAGATGGCCCTCTAGCGTTGTATCAATGTGTATCAATTTGTTCAGAATTACAACCATTTGATATGTCTCCTTGGGCATTTTAGTGATCACACAACATCCCTCATTGAATAGTGTTAGTATAATGCTATAACATACAGTACCAGTCAAAAGTTTAGACACACCTACTCCTTCAAGGGTTTTTATAGATTTTTGACTATTTTCTACATTGTAGAATAGGAGTGAAGTCATCAAAACTATGAACTAACACACATGGAATCATGTAGTAACCAAAAAAGTGTTAAACAAATCAAAATATATGTTATATTCTAGATTCTTCAAAGTAGCCAACCTTTAACTTTATGACAGCTTTGCACACTCTTGGCATTCTCTCAACCAGCGTCATGAGGAATGCTTTTCCAACAGTCTTGAAGGAGTTCCCACATATGCTGAGCACTTGTTGGCTGCTTTTCCTTCACTCTGCGGTCCAACTTATCCCAAACCATCTCAATTGGGTTAAGAATGGGTGATTGTGGCCAGGTCATCTGATGCAGCACTCCATCACTCTCCTTGGTCAAACGGCATTTATACAGCCTGGAGGTGCCTTTTGGATCATTACCCTGTTGAAAACAAATGATAGTCCCACTAAGCGCAAACCAGATGGGATGGCGTATCGCTGTAAAGTGCTGTGGTAGCCATGCTGGTTAAGTGTGCCTTGAATTTTAAGTAAATCACTGACAGTGTCTCCAGCAAAGCACCCCCACACCATCACACCGCCTCCTCCATGTTTCACAGTGGCAGTTAGTCTAGTGGGGCGGCAGGTGGCCTAGTGGTTAGAGCGTTGGGCCAGTAACCAAAAGGAAAGGTCGCTAGATTGAATCCCTGAAAAATCTGTCATTCTGCCCCTGAACAAGGCGGTTAACCCACTGTTCCTAGGCTATCATTGCAAATAATAACTTGTTCTTAACTGACTTGCCTCGATAAATAAAGGTTAAATGAAAAATGAATTTAAAAAACAGTGGGAACCTCACATGTGGAGATCAACCATTCACCTACTTTGCGTCGCACAAAGACATGGCGGTTTGAACCAAAAATCTCAAATTTGGACTCATCAGATTAATGTGAAATGGTCGTGTTTCTTGGCCAAAGCAAGTCTCTTCTTCTTATTGGTGTCCTTTAGTAGTGGTTTCGTTGCAGCAATTCAACCATGACGCATGGTTTTTGCGACTGCACTTCAAAGTTCTTCAAAGTTCCGTATGGACTGTCATTTCTCTTTGCTTATTTGAGCTGTTGTTGCCTTAATATGGACATGGTCTTTTACCAAATAGGAATATCTTCTGTATACCACCCCTACCTTGTCACAACACAACTGATTGGCTCAAACACATTAGGAAGGAAAGAAATTCCACAGATGAAATGTAACAGGTCCCACCTGTTAATTTAAACGCATTCCAGGTGACTAACTCATGAAGCTGGTTGAGAGAATGCCAAGAGTGTGTAAAGCTGTCATCAAGGCAAACGGTGGCTACTTTGAGGAATCTCACATATAAAATATATTTTGATTTGTTTAACACTTCTTTGGTTATAGTATACAGTATATCAACATACATAATAACAGTATAATAACATACATAATAACATGTATTATAACAGTATAATAACATACATAATAACATGTATAATAACAGTATAATAACATACATAATAACATGTATAATAACAGTATACTAACAGTATAATAACAGTATAATAACATACATAATAACATGTATTATACCAGTATAATAACATACATAATAACATGTATAATAACAGTATACTAACAGTATAATAACATACATAATAACATGTATAATAAGAGTATAATAACATGTGTAATAACAGTATAACAACATACATAATAACAGTATAATAACATACATAATAACATGTATTATACCAGTATAATAACAGTATAATAACATACATAATACCATGTATAATAACATACATAATAACAGTATAATAACAGTATAATAACATACATAATAACATGTATAATAACATACATAATAACATGTGTAATAACATTATAATAACAGTATAATAACACACATAATAACGTGTATAATAACATACATAATAACATGTGTAATAACAGTATAACAACATACATAATAACATGTATAATAACAGTATAATAACATGTATAATAACAGTTTAATAACAGTATAATAACATACATAATAACATGTATAATAACAGTATAACAACATACATAATAACATGTATAATAACAGTATAATAACATGTATTATAACAGTATAATAACAGTATAATAACAGTATAATAACATACATAATAACATGTATAATAACATACATAATAACATGTATATTAACATACATAATAACATGTATAATAACAGTATAATAACATGTATTATAACAGTATAATAACAGTATAATAACATACATAATAACATGTATAATAACAGTATAACAACATACATAATAACATGTATAATAACAGTTTAATAACAGTATAATAACATACATAATAACATGTATATTAACATAAATAATAACATGTATAATAACATACATAATAACATGTATTATAACAGTATAATAACAAGGTTAAGTGTAATAAGTGTGCAATAACAGTAGGCCAATTTAACTCGTCAGCATGTTTGATAGGACATCACCAAGGAAGTGTCTAGAAATGTACATATGGAAATACACTGTAATTAAAATACATTTTTCAGTCATGTACGGGTCATCAGCATGCACACATGAAGTGGTCCTATTCAAACAACAGGAACACTCAGTATTTTAATGGTTTAAACTTCACCATCCTGGCAGAGGGAACTGATCAGGCTGGATAGATACATATGGTTGTTCATTTGGGAAAGTCTGGAGCGATAATGCTTAATATAATTGTTCAAATGGAATTTAGCTTATTAGAGTATGATTTTGTAACACCAAAAAGACATCTGAACAGAGATGTTTATCTGATATATTGAACGACTACTCACACAGCTACTACACCTGCTGTATTATCCCCTGCTAAGAGTGGACTTCATTTCAAGACCGGGCTGCAAAATGAAAAACACTTGAAACCGTGAGTGTTACTGGTGGCAAATGGCCTTAATATGTCATGATTTTTTTTGGACACTGTGTGAATTGTTCCACCTGCCATGATTTGGATTCACATTGGTTGAATCCAGGAACACAGGGTTGGTGATGATGTTTCCTGGTTTGTGAGGAGTGTATATATTCCTACTGTGAAATGGTTCCCAGAATAGCACATGTCGTATGAGAACACAGAGGCGTTCCGAAAGACAAACAGGATACGAAATCCCTAATTCCTCTGAAGACAAGAGACTTGTGTAGCTCCTTCTAAGATGCTGCAATCAAAACAAGGCCATTACTGTATCCTTGCAAGGCAGAGTACGAATGGATGCTCCGCTATACATTACCATGGTTGTGTTGTCTAGAGATGCTCCGCTATACATTACCATGGTTGTGTTGTCTAGAGATGCTCCGCTATACATTACCATGGTTGTGTTGTCTAGAGATGCTCCGCTATACATTACCATGGTTGTGTTGTCTAGAGATGCTCCGCTATACATTACCATGGTTGTGTTGTCTAGAGATGCTCCGCTATACATTACCATGGTTGTGTTGTCTAGAGATGCTCCGCTATACATTACTATGGCTGTATTGTCTAGAGATGCTCTGCTATACATTACCATGGTTGTGTTGTCTAGAGATGCTCCGCTATACATTACCATGGTTGTGTTGTGAAGGTGTTCTTTTATTCGTCTTTGAATTTCCTCTCTGAAACCATATCTTTTTGTAGGGTGCCGTCGTTCAGATGGGACATTAAACAAGTGTCCTGACTCTCTTTGGTCACTAAAGATCTCATGGCACTTATGGTAAGAGTAGGGGTGTTAACCCCGGTGTCCTGGCTACATTTCCCAATCTGGCCCTCATACTTCATGGCCACCTAATCATCCCTAGCTTCCAATTGTTTCATTCATCCCCCCTCCTCTCCCCTGTTACTATTTCTCAGGTTGTTGCTGTAAAAGAGAATGTGTTCTCGGTCAACTTCCCAGGTAAAATAAAAATAAATTGTAAATACATATCTTTCATTGGAGCGAGAGACGGCCATCTTTGTCAACCAAAGGCTTTCTTCTTCAACTACAGCAGTCTCAGCAAGTTGTGGTATTAGACCTACTTTCTGAATGTTTGACAAATAATCAAATCACATTAAAGATGGTTTGATTTACAGTTATTTTTGTTTGGCTATTTCGAGAAAAGCCTCACCAGGAGAATAGTCCAACTGTACAACATATATTATTCTCTGTCAACTTTTAGCAGCTGTTTGGCACAGAGCATGTACTCTATATGTCAGTGAAGATAATATTAATATTATGTTTACGGATATATTATGATCACTGTAATATTTATTTATCATGGCAGTGGCTATGTCCTTCAAGGACATGCATTGTCTGTGCCCCAAATGGCACCCTGTTACCTATGTACTGGGCTCTCGAGTGGCGCTGTGGTCTAAGGCACTGTATCTCAGTGGTAGAGGTGTCACTACAGACCCTGGTTTGATTCCAGGCTTTATCACAACCGGACGTGATCGGGAGTCCCATAGGGCGGCAACACAATTGGGCCAGTGTCCTCCGGGTTAGTGTTTGACCGGTGTAGGACCTTTATTGTAAATAAGAATTTGTTCTTAACTGACTTGCCTAGTTAAATGAAAAATAAAAAATAATTAGTGCACTATTTTTGAGCAGGGCTTACAGGGCTTTGGTCAACAGTAGGGGCACTATATAGGAAATAGGTTGACGTTTGGGATGCATACTTTGGCTTCTCTGGGAATCCTCAAAAATCCTTTAAACATCATGTTTAAGCATTTTTTAAGCATCAGTCTGACAAAAAAAACAGGTGCTTTTGTTGGTGTAGCTTTGCTAAACCTGTGGCATAACTCACTATGTGGCAACCTAGCCTAGCAGTGCATTATTAAGGTTGAGATGCTTGAAAGTATCATAAGTATAATGCAATGCTAAGTGTTACGTGGCACATGTAGTTTCTTGACTTGACTCAAGCTTCCCAATATGGCCTTAGTGTAGCTAAACTTGCTAGTTAGTATAGGCCATTGTAGTATATAAGGTAGCTAGCAAGATACACCAATCTACGCTAGCTGCTTGGTACCTTTTTTAGCCAGCTAAATCAGCTAATCACACTAGTATATGGTCAGTGAAGGGGGCTAGCCAGACAACTTATTCGGTAAGTTACCAAAAAGTTAGCAAGGTGACCATATAAATAGAGTCATATCAATCAAATCAAATGTATTTATAAAGCCCTTCTTACATCAGCTGCAGTCACAAAGTGCTGTACAGAAACCCAGTCTAAAACCCCAAACAGCAAGCTATGCAGGTGTAGAGGCACGGTGGCTAGGAAAAACTCCCTAGAAAGGCCAGAAATGGCCTGTCATTGTTTTGAACGTATTTTTAATGGTCACTAATATTGACGAAATCCATTTCATTTCCACGTCATACACTCAAAACACATACTCTCTTTCAAACAAGAACCACACGTTAATTAATTCCACCAATGTACATCTAAAGAAACGTTTAGGTATGTACTAGGTAGACCTATACTATTGACCGAGAAAAAAAATTGAATTCACTTGTTCTCCTAAGACAACGTTGTCTGACAGATGCCGTTATTTTATTAATGATTTAGAGCTGAACTTTACATTGTGCTGACACCAGCGATGGGATGGCTAAGCTGTGAATTAAGCCCCCCCCAAATCCCTTCGATACCTCCTGGCAGAAGACTTGCACCGTCACTGATTCTCAATTTTTTTTTTTTCAAAAGCACTGCTATTCTATATGCATCTCTTAAAGTACTGGTCAAAAGTAGTGCACTATCTATGGAATAGGGTGCCATTTGGGACTCATACCCTCCTCTACAGTATGTAGCCAGCCTGCGCTCCCCGTCCATCAAACTACCTGTTATAATCCTGCGTAATGAAAAAGCAGAATGTCACCTTGTCTCTCTGAGAGGCAGCTGATATCCTCCCCTTCTGCAAGTCACTTAGCACAAGCGCAGATCACATTTAATTAGAAAGAGGGGATTTAAATTGCCATGAATCAAACGCTGTGGGATTGACCAAATGTAAGGAACTTGGGGCCATGGGCCAGGTTTCCATGAGCTGCCTCACATCCATCCAAATCCCTTGAGCTACGGAGGTCAATAAGTCACAGAACAGCCACCTTAATTAATGATCACCAGGGTTCAACAAACCACCAGAATCTCAATGACCAACAGGTCGTGTGTCCCAAATTGCATCCTATTCCCCATAGGGCTCTAGTCAAAAGAAGTGCAATATATAGTAACTATGGTGCCATTTAGGATGTATCCTATGATCTATTCTATTCTAAGAAATATATGATACGATAACACAAATAAGATAACACTAACAGTTTCCTGTTTCAAATCCTCCTCATCAAAGTTATTTTGATCTACAAAAAAAAGGAAAGCATCTCCTTTTAGTTAGACAGTCATTTTACAGTATTTTCTATTTCATATACGTGGTAGGATTATTACGTGGTGGTCAGGTAATGGATCTTATTTTGTGCACGAGGACGGATTGAGATGTTTATCGACGGGTCTGTCGCTAACTAATCAATTTTCAACATTTTCTGTGGAGAAGTAGAAGCAGGGTCATTTTTTTCATGCCTGTTAACCTGTCAAAGTGGGTGCATATATTTACCACTTACCTGCCACCTTTTGTTGGTGGTTGATTTTACTTTCATTATGTTTCACCGACCCCATCAATAATAACCCCACAGCTGTCAAAGTCCATTAATGCACATCTACATGAGGAGGAGTGCAAATATTAATATTCAGGCATATTAGTTTTCATAACGCAGCTCGGTGAGATGGATTGGACAGACACTAAAATGAATTTTCTTTTGAATCAATTCTGAGACAGTAACACAGCCAGACGTATTGGATCAAGGTAAAATATTATTCATACTTATTTATCTCTTTTACAGAAGGCTTGGGTTCCACAGAAGGCTTGGGTTCTGTGGAACCCTTTACATCAAATCAAATGTGATTTAAAGGGTTCCACAGAAGGCTTGGGTTCTGTGGAACACTTTAGTGTTGGACAGCTACTTTTGTTTCTGAAAATTAAGCAAATACAAATGTTGTGTAGAAAAAAGTTTGAAAAAACACATTTCTCACAATGTTGATTTTATACTTTCTGTGCATGTTGAGTTCTACTTTTAGATTGATACTTAAATAAAAAATACATTGACCATACAATTTTTACAAGACCATAATAATTTCAACATCTCGGAAGAAATTGTGATTTACTTCCACTCTTCGCAGTCCAATAAACTGTGAGAATACATTGGGAAATTCCTCCATTCCATGGCCATACTATACAGCTCTATAGCAAAGCTCTCTTTAGCCTCATCCAATCAGTAGTGTAAAGTACTGAAGTAAAAATACTATAAAATACTATAAAATAATTAAGTCATTTTTTGGGGATATCTGTACTTTGCTTTACTATTTATAATTTTGACTACTTTTATTTTTACTTTCCTATATTCCTAAAGAAAATTGAGTACGTTTTACTCCATACATTTTCCCGATACACATTTTGAAAGGAAAATGGTCCAATTCACACATATCAAGAGAACATCCCTGGTCATCCCTACTGCCTCTGATCTGGAGGACTCACTGAACAGAGAACATCCCTGGTCATCCCTACTGCCTCTGATCTGGTGTACTCACTGAACAGAGAACATCCCTGGTCATCCCTACTGCCTCTGATCTGGAGGACTCATTAAACAGAGAACATCCCTGGTCATCCCTACTGCCTCTGATCTGGAGGACTCATTAAACAGAGAACATCCCTGGTCATCCCTACTGCCTCTGATCTGGAGGACTCATTAAACAGAGAACATCCCTGGTCATCCCTACTGCCTCTGATCTGGAGGACTCATTAAACAGAGAACATCCCTGGTCATCCCTAGTGCCTCTGATCTGGAGGACTCATTAAACAGAGAACATCCCTGGTCATCCCTACTGCCTCTGATCTGGAGGACTCATTAAACAGAGAACATCCCTGGTCATCCCTACTGCCTCTGATCTGGAGGACTCATTAAACAGAGAACATCCCTGGTCATCCCTACTGCCTCTGATCTGGAGGACTCATTAAACAGAGAACATCCCCGGTCATCCCTACTGCCTCTGATCTGGAGGACTCACTAAACAGAGAACATCCCTGGTCATCCCCTGCCTCTGATCTGGTGTACTCACTAAAAAGAAAACATCCCTGGTCATCCCTACTGCCTCTGATCTGGTGTACTCACTAAACAGAGAACATCCCCGGTCATCCCTACTGACTCTGATCTGGTGTACTCACTAAACAGAGAACATCCCTGGTCATCCCTACTGCCTCTGATCTGGCGGACTCACTAAACACAAATGCTTCGTTTGTAAATTATGTAATTAAACATAGGCACACACACACGCACGCAAGCACACACACACACACACACACACACACACACACACACACACACACACACACACACACACACACACACACACACACACACACACACACACACACACGATGACATGTGCACTGTATACACACATAAACATGGATTTAGTACTGTAGATATATGGTGGTGGTGGAGTATGGGCCTGAGGGCAAACAGTGTGTTGTGAAATCTGTGAATGTAATGTTTTTAAAATTTTATAAACTGCCTTAATTTTGCTGGATCCCAGGAAGAGTAGCTGCCGCCAGGGGATCCATAATACAGTTTTTTTTACAGTCACTTTGGAACTAATTTCAGAACCTTGTGGTCATTTTTCAAAGCTCTAGACACAAAACTCAAAATGGTCATCACTTATAACACAGGCTGTCCAATGTTCAAAACATTTGCATTGTGCATTCACATCTTTAAGGAAATCTCTTGTAGAATCATTGGTTCAAATAACTCATTTATCATGAAATACCATAGGAAACATTCATTTAGATCACCCACACACAAGATACCGATAGTTTCACTGTGTCATTGTTCGTACAATCATTAAATATTGTAGTACAAAATATGTGACACATGTTTCATTATGGTACTACACGTAAATACATCACTGTAAAAGGACTAGTAGAGAGAATACTACAGACACAGTGGAATCATTGAACAAAATATTACATTTATTGATGAAATACAATAAAATCACAACATCTGTTTCTTTGAATCAAAGCAAAAATAATTAGCTACAAAAAAATATTAAAAAAATACAGTAAAACATCAACTGTAGTGTTCCTCGCCTGGCTTACTGTAAAACATCACTGCAGTGTTCCTCACCTAGCTTACTGTAAAAAGCAAAATGAAGGATTGATTACTGTATTGATTACTGTATTTCCCTCAACTCTGTCTTGTGGATTTGGCCACAGGTTCTCATCCACCTCACAATGGATTTTTTCATTGGCCAAACATCTTGGGAAGAATCTTCGGGCGAATCAAGACCTGACACTGGTCTGCCGTGATGTCATTGCATGCGTCATCCATGGTCTGGAGAAGGGTGGCTTGTTCGTGAGGGCCCCTATCATATACCTTCCACCTCCATGTGGAGAAAAATTCCTCAATTGGGTTAATTAAGGAAAGGAGAGTATGGGGGTAAGTACAGGGTGGTAAATTGTGGTTGGGCCTGAAACCATGCTTGCATCATTCTGAGCATGGTGGGACATGACATTATCCCACACAATGACATAGGTCATGCCATCAGCTCTACAGACTTGATTTAGCTCATCAAGGAAGGTTACATTCGAACAGCGAATCATGTGGCTGCCTGCAACTCAATATATAGAGTATATAGAGTAGAGAGCTTTAGATGTTGTTCGACCAAACATTAGAACAGGCAAGATGAGTAATCTAAGCAACTTTGACCGTGGTATGATTGTTGATGCCACATGGTGATTCCAGCATCTCAGAAACAGCTGCCCTCCTGGGATCTTTACGCACTACAATCTCTAGAGTTTACAGAGAATGGCGCGATAAACAAAACACATTCAGTGAGCAGCAGTTCTGTGGGCAAAAAAACCTTCTTAATGAGAAAGGTCAGAGGAGAATGTCCAGACTCATTCAAGCTAACAGAAAGGCCACAAATGCTCAAATAACAGCTGTTTAAAACTGTGGTGTGCAGAATGGCATCTCTTAACGTAAAACACCATGAATCATTCAGGCTGTTGTGGAGGCAAAAGGGGGTCCTACCCAGTACTAGATAGGAGTACCTAATAAAGTGGCCGAGTACAGTAATGTCAAATCTGAAAACATGGTCTGGAAAAGTGGTACATGGGACCATAGAAACAGTGTCTAATAAAGAATGATGATTAAATATTACATCCATAGATAATGTAGTCCAATTGGTTCATGTTCCACAGTAATTGGCATCAATGGATCTCGTTATCCTGAAACTTTCATGATCTAAACATGGAATATTGTTTGTCAGTTTCCATAAAACTATGCATTAAGATTAACGCAACAGTTGCTTATCATTTTGAGCAGTTGTATCAATCTGATAGTTAGATCATTGTAATGAAATGAATAGACAGTCATCTCAGATGTAATGTGTGAATTGCATTTTGAAATGGTAATACTTTGATGGTAAGTTGTGTCATTTTGAACAGGTGATTTTTAGTTCAATGAACAAATGATCTTAGCTTCATGTCTATTGTATCCAAGCAATTGGAGAGAAAAAAAATAGTTCGAGTTTTGAAACATTTGCAATTTGATCATTGGTTGTGAGTTTTGTGTCTAGAGTTTTGAACAAGGACATCAAGGTTCTGAAATTAGTGCCAAAGTGATTGTCAAAAATTGTAGATACAAATACAAATGGCTATCCCTCAATAAAAAAAAGAAAAAGAAAATTGGGCCGTCTGGTTTGCTTAATATACGGAATTTGAAATGGTTTATACTTTTACTTTGGATACATAAGTACGTTTTAGCATTTTACCATTTACTTTTGATACTTAAGTACATTTAAAACCAATTAGACGTTTAGACTTTTTCTCAAGTAGTATTTCACTGGGTGACTTTCACTTTTACTTGAGTCATTTTCTATTAAGGTATCTTTACTTCAACTCAAGTCTGACAATCGACTACTTTTTTTTCACCACTGCATCCAATGTGCAAAGAAGTCTCCATGTTATTAACATTTCCCCAGAATATCTGCAAGAAAGCCCTACCAGTACAACCCCTTCAGCGTTTTTCAAAACAATATTGCTTCACATGATTAAGTGGTTATCGCATCATTGCACCAGGTATAAAACATGCAACGTTTATAGGTCCCACATTGAGATTGAATTAATATTCAGCGGCCATATTGTCTTTACTTCTGAACTCAGCAGGGGAAAAAAAGGGAAATTAATTCACCAGCTACAACTATGTTTCATAATCCTCCAGGTACTTCCAGGATGTAGGGACTAGGTATCCTGATGTTCTAGGACATGTGTCCCAAATGGCTTCTTATTCCCTACATAGTGCACTCCTTTTCACCAGAGTACTGATGAAAAGTAGTGCACTATGTAGGGAATAGTGTTCCATTTGGGATGTAGCCTAGCTATCCTCCAGCAGTTACCATAACAACAGCGCCAGCTCTTCCCTGAGGTCCTCATGTGAGTTAGAGCCCTGTCTAGCTGGGCTCTCCCATGGGTTAATGGACCCCCTGCCTAGACCCATCCCTAAGCCCCCTACCAACCCCCTGCCATCTACCGAGCTCTGCACTTCCTCCAGTCTAAGCCCATATTCCTCATTATCACCGTGTTCCATGAGAGAAGATCGATAGGTAGATAGATAGACACGTGGATGTACTACACAGAGGAGATACATGGAGGTACTACACAGAGAAGATACATGGAGGTACTACACAGAGGAGATACATGGAGGTATTAGATAGAGGAGATACATGGATGTACTACACAGAGGAGATACATGGAGGTACTACACAGAGGAGATACATGGAGGTATTAGATAGAGGAGATACATGGATGTACTACACAGAGGAGATACATGGAGGTACTAGAGGCCTAGGGGAGATCAGTCCAAACATCTTGTGAACTAAACACTCTCACCAGGAACCAGGTGTTATTACGCATTACTTTAGAACCCCTTAATAAAGGCACAGTCTGCCAGATTTATCAATGTTTACTATTGATTGCATATTTACTGTATACTCACATGCTACAAATACCTAATTGCAGCCATTTACTGAGGTGATTAAGTCCTTTAAAAATGGTTTTGGCAACAAAGGGACAAGACTGTAAGATGAGAGTGACCTTAAAGCCATTCCTGGAGCCAATGAACCGGAGGACTAGGAACAGACTCACTCCTCCCACTTCAACAATTGATACAAACAGGATCAATGGTCACCACAAACAACAGAGTCACAATCCATGTCCACACATGCACGCACACATGCACACACACACACACCCTGTCTACTATTGGACAGGTCTATCTATAATAGATAGCCTACTGCTTGTTGGTCCACTTGAGGCCGTAGCTGCATAGCAACACAACGGTCTTCAGGTTCTTAGTAAGATTCGCAGAAGGCTAACGCATAGTCAGAATATTCTTAAATATACTGAACAAAAATACAAACTCAACATGCAACATTTAAAAAAAAACTGAGTTACAGTTCCTATAAGGAAATCAGCCAATTGAAATGAATGAAATAGGCGCTTATCTATGGATTTCACATGACTGGGAATACAGATATGCATCCGTTGGTCACAGACACCTTAAAAATAAGGTAGGGGCGTGGATCAGAAAACTGGTCAGTATCTGGTGTGACCACCATTTGCCTCATGCAGCGTGACACATCTCTTTCACATAGAGTTGATCAGGTTGTTGACAGTGGCCTGTGGAATATTGTCCTCTCAACGTTCCTTCAAATTTTTTCCAGCACTGATCAAATTTCAGGTCTGATGAGCGCAAACTTGAATTTTGTGAAAATTCCTGCGTGCGTTTACTGTAAACACAGAAGTTATACCCAGTTTAAGTTACAGTTTTACCCAGGGACGCATCAAAAAAATGTATACAGTTTGATATAAAGTTTGGACATATCCCTACTCATTCAAGGGTTTATCTTTATTTCTACTATATTCAACATTGTAGAGTAATAGTGAAGACATCAAAACTATGAAATAACACATGTAGTAACCAAAAAAGTGATTAACAAATCAAAATGTACTTTAGATTTTATAGATTCTTCCAAGTAGCCAGCCTTTCTATTGCTGACAGTTTTGCACAGTCTTGGCTTTCTCTCAACCAGCTTCACCTGGAATGTGTTTCCAACATTCTTGAAGGAGTTCCCACAAATGCTGAGCACTTATTGGCGGCTTTTTCTTTACTCTGCGGTCCAACTCATCCCAAACCATCTCTATTGGGTTGAGGTCGGGTGATTGTGGAGGCCTGGTCATCCGATGCAGCACTCCATCACTCTCCTTCTTGGTCAAATAGCCCATACACAGCTTGGAGGTGTGTTGGATCATTATCCTGTTGAAAAATAAATGATAGTCGCACTAAGCGCAAACCAGATGGGATGACATATCTCTGCATAATGCTGTGGTAGCCATGCTGGTTAAGTGTGCCTTGAATTCTAAATAAATTCTAAATAAATCACAGACAGTGTCACCAGCAAAAGCTACCCAAATCATCACACCTCCTCCATGCTTCACGGTGGGAACCCGACATGGGGTGTACTTCCGGCGCCGACAGAGATGGCCGCCTCGCTTCGCGTTAATAGGAAACTATGCAGTTTTTTGTTTTTTAACGTTTTATTTCTTACATTAGTACCCCAGGTCATCTTAGGTTTCATTACATACAGTCGAGAAGAACTACTGAATATGAGATCAGCGTCAACTCACCATCAGTACGACCAAGAATATGATTTTCACGAAGCGGATCCTGTGTTCTGCCTTTCAACCAGGACAACGGAATGGATCCTATGCGGCGACCCAAAAAAACCACCTCCGTAAAAGAGGGAAACGAGGCGGTCTTCTGGTCAGACTCCGGAGACGGGCACATCGTGCACCACTCCCTAGCATTCTTCTCGCCAATGTCCAGTCTCTTGACAACAAGGTTGATGAAATCCGAGCAAGGGTAGCATTCCAGAGGGACATCAGAGACTGTAACGTTCTTTGCTTCACGGAAACATGGCTCACTGGAGAGACGCTATCGGAGGCGGTGCAGCCAGCGGGTTTCTCCACGCATCGCGCCGACAGAAACAAACATCTTTCTGGTAAGGAGCGTATGCCTTATGGCTAACGAGACATGGTGTGATGAAAGAAACATACAGGAACTCATACAGGAACTTCTGTTCACCTGATTTAGAATTCCTCACAATCAAATGTCGACCACATTATCTACCAAGAGAATTCTCTTCGATTATAATCACGGCCGTATATATCCCCCCCCAAGCAGACACATCGATGGCTCTTAACGAACTTTATTTGACTCTTTGCAAACTGGAATCCATTTATCCGGAGGCTGCATTCATTGTAGCTGGGGATTTTAACAAGGCTAATCTGAAAACAAGACTCCCTAAATTTTATCAGCATATCGATTGCGCAACCAGGGGTGGAAAAACCTTGGATCATTGTTACTCTAACTTCCGCGACGCATATAAGGCCCTGCTCCGCCCTCCTTTCGGAAAAGCTGACCACGACTCCATTTTGTTGATCCCTGCCTACAGACAGAAACTAAAAAAAGAAGCTCCCACGCTGAGGTCTGTTCAACGCTGTTCTGACCAAGCTGACTCCACACTCCAAGACTGCTTCCATCACGTGCACTGGGAGATGTTTCGTATTGCGTCAGATAACAACATTGACGAATACGCTGATTCGGTGTGCGAGTTCATTAGAACGTGCGTTGAAGATGTCGTTCCCATAGCAACGATTAAAACATTCCCTAACCAGAAACCGTGGATTGATGGCAGCATTCGCGTGAAACTGAAAGCGCGAACCACTGCTTTTAATCAGGGCAAAGTGACTGGTAACATGACCGAATACAAACAGTGCAGCTATTCCCTCCGCAAGGCTATCAAACAAGCTAAGCGCCAGTACAGAGACAAAGTAGAATCTCAATTCAACGGCTCAGACACAAGTGGTATGTGGCAGGGTCTACAGTCAATCACGGACTACAAGAAGAAAACCAGCCCAGTCACGGACCAGGATGTCTTGCTCCCAGGCAGACTAAATAACTTTTTTGCCCGCTTTGAGGACAATACAGTGCCACTGACACGGCCTGCAACGAAAACATGCAGACTCTCCTTCACTGCAGCCGAGGTGAGTAAGACATTTAAACGTGTTAACCCTCGCAAGGCTGCGGGCCCAGACGGCATCCCCAGCCGCGCCCTTAGAGCATGCGCAGACCAGCTGGCCGGTGTGTTTACGGACATATTCAATCAATCCCTATACCAGTCTGCTGTTCCCACATGCTTCAAGAGGGCCACCATTGTTCCTGTTCCCAAGAAAGCTAAGGTAACTGAGCTAAACGACGACCGCCCCGTAGCACTCACTTCCGTCATCATGAAGTGTTTTGAGAGACTAGTCAAGGACCATATCACCTCCACCCTACCTGACACCCTAGACCCACTCCAATTTGCTTACCGCCCAAATAGGTCCACAGACGATGCAATCTCAACCACACTGCACACTGTCCTAACCCATCTGGACAAGAGGAATACCTATGTGAGAATGCTGTTTATTGACTACAGCTCGGCATTCAACACCATAGTACCCTCCAAGCTCGTCATCAAGCTCGAGACCCTGGGTCTCGACCCCGCCCTGTGCAACTGGGTACTGGATTTCCTGATGGGCCCCCAGGTGGTGAGGGTAGGCAACAACATCTCCACCCCGCTGATCCTCAACACTGGGGCCCCACAAGGGTGCGTTCTGAGCCCTCTCCTGTACTCAGTGTTCACCCACGACTGCGTGGCCACGCACGCCTCCAACTCAATCATCAAGTTTGCGGACGACACAAGAGTGGTAGGCTTGATTACCAACAACGACGAGACGGCCTACAGGGAGGAGGTGAGGGCCCTCGGAGTGTGGTGTCAGGAAAATAACCCCACACTCAATGTCAACAAAACTAAGGAGATGATTGTGGACTTCGGGAAACAGCAGAGGGAACACCCCCTATCCACATCGATGGAACAGTAGTGGAGAGGGTAGCAAGTTTTAAGTTCCTCGGCATACACATCACAGACAAACTGAATTGGTCCACTCACACAGACAGCATCGTGAAGAAGGCGCAGCAGCGCCTCTTCAACCTCAGGAGGCTGAAGAAATTCGGCTTGTCACCAAAAGCACTCTCAAACTTCTACAGATGCACAATCGAGAGCATCCTGGCGGGCTGCATCACCGCCTGGTACGGCAACTGCTCCGCCCACAACCGTAAGGCTCTCCAGAGGATAGTGAGGTCTGCACAACGCATCACCGGGGGAAAACTACCTGCCCTCCAGGACACCTACACCACCCGATGTTACAGGAAGGCCATAAAGATCATCAAGGACAACAACCACCCGAGCCACTGCCTGTTCACCCCGCTATCAACCAGAAGGCGAGGTCAGTACAGGTGCATCAAAGCTGGGAGCGAGAGACTGAAAAACAGCTTCTATCTCAAGGCCATCAGACTGTTAAACAGCCACCACTAACATTGAGTGGCTGCTGCCAACACACTGACACTGACTCAACTCCAGCCACTTTAATAATGGGAATTGATGGGAAATGATGTAAAATATATCACTAGCCACTTTAAACAATGCTACCTAATATAATGTTACATACCCTACATTATTCATCTCATATGCATACGTATATACTGTACTCTATATCATCGACTGCATCCTTATGTAATACATGTATCACTAGCCACTTTAACTATGCCACTTTGTTTACATACTTATCTCATATGTATATACTGTACTCGATACCATCTACTGTATCTTGCCTAAGCTGCTCTGTACCATCACTCATTCATATATCTTTATGTACATATTCTTTATCCCCTTACACTGTGTAGAAGACAGTAGTTTTGAAATTGTTAGTTAGATTACTTGTTGGTTATTACTGCATTGTCGGAACTAGAAGCACAAGCATTTCGCTACACTCGCATTAACATCTGCTAACCATGTGTATGTGACAAATAACATTAGATTTTGATTTGATGTGGAGATCATCCATTCACCTCTCTGCATCTCACAACGACACGGCGGTTGGAACCAAATATTTTGACTCAAATTTAGACTCATCAGACCAAAGAACAGATTTCACCGGTCTAATGTCCATTGCTCGTGTTTTTTGGCCCAAGCAAGTATCTTATTCTTATTGGTGTCCTTTAGTAGTGGTTTCTTTGCAGCAATTCGACAATGAAGGCCTGATTCATGCAGTCTCCTCTGAACAGTTTATATTGAGATGTTAATTGAACTCCATTAAGCATTTATTTGGGCTCAGTTTCTGAGGCTGGTAACTCTAATAAACTTATCCTAACCCTAATGAACTCTAGGTCTTCCTTTCCTGTGGCGGTCCTCATGAGAGCCAGTTTCACTTGATGGTTTTTGCAACTGCACTTAAAGAAACTTTTAAGTTCTTGACATTTTCCGGATTGACTTACCATGACTTAAAGTAATGATGGACTGTCGTTTCTCTTTGCTTATTTGTGCTATTCTTGCCATAATATTGACATGGTCTTTTACCAAATAGGTCTATCTTCTGTATATCACCCCTACCTTGTCACAACACAACTGATTGGCTCAAACGCATTAAAGAAGGAAATAAATTCCACAAATGTACTTTTAACAAGGCACACCTGTTAAATTGAAATACATTCCAGGTGACTACCTCATGAAGCTGGTTGAGAGAATGGTTGAGAGAATGCCAAGAGTGTGCAATGCTGTCATCAAGGCAAAGGATGGCTACTTTGAAGAATCTCAAATATTAAATACATTTGTATTTGTTTAACACTTTCTTGGTTACCACATGATTCCATGTGTGTTATTTCATAGTTTTGATGTATTCACTATTATTCTACAATGTAGAAAATATTCGAAATAAAGAAAAACCCTGTAATGACGTTTGAGTGGTACTGTACGTTTTTCCAGCAGCAGACTATGATCAATAATCTTTTTTTCATACATTTCTCTCAGCCAATCATCAGTCATTTGTGTAAGTGTTCTGCCTGTTGAATGTCCTTCCCTATAAGTGTGGTGAAAGTCTGTTGTCAATGTGTTTACTGTAAAATAGCATTTGTATCTGGTGAAACACCATTTTTTCCAGAAATTTACTAAAGGTTGGTAACAGGTTGATTGGTTGGCTATTTGAGCCAGTAAAGAGGTCTTTACTATTCTTGGGTAGCGGAATGACTTTATCTTCCCTCCAGGCCTGAGGGCACACACTTTCTAGTAGGCTTAAATTGAAGATATAGCAAATAAGAGTGGCAATATCGTCCGCTATTATCTTCAGTAATTTTCCATCCAGATTGTCAGATCCCGGTGGCTTGTCATTGTTGATAGACAACAATAATTTTTTTCACCTCTTCTACACTGACTTTACGGAATTCAAAAGTACAACACCTCTCTTTCATAGTTCAGTCAGATATACTTGGATGTGTATTGTTAGCGTTTCTTGCTGGCATGTCATGCCTAAATTTGCTAATCTTGCCAATGAAAAAATAATTAGAGTAGTTGGCCACATCAGTGGGCTTTGTGATGAATGAGCCATTTGATTCAATGAATTATGGAGCCGAGTTAGATTTTTTTACCCAAGAATTCATTTTTCAAAGCTTTTTACGATCATTCTTTATATCATTTATTTTTGTTTCATAGTATAGCTTCTTGTTCTTTTATTTAGTTTAGTGAGATGATTTCTCAATTTGCAGTACGTTTATCATTCGGTTTTCAAATTTTCATCAATCCAAGGGGATTTAACAGTTTTTACTGTCATTTCCTTATTGGGTCCATGTTTATTAGTACCTGCAATTTCCTAAATGTGTCAGGTGCACATCAATGACAGCCTAGGATCAGTGGGTTAACTGCCTGTTCAGGGGCAGAACAGATTTGTACCTTGTCAGCTCAGGGGTTTGAACTTGCAACCTCCGGTTACTAGTCCAACGCTCTAACCACTAGGCTACCCTGCCGCCTCTACGCTCTAACCACTAGGCTACCCTGCCGCCTCTACGCTCTAACCACTAGGCTACCCTGCCGCCTCTACGCTCTAACCACTAGGCTACCCTGCCGCCTCTCGCTCTAACCACTAGGCTACCCTGCCGCGCCTCTACATTCTAACCACTAGGCTACCCTGCCCTCTACATTCTAACCATTCTAACCACCACTAGGCTACCCTGCCGCCTCTACGCTCTAACCACTAGGCCACCAGGCTACCCTGCCGCCTCCAACGCTCTAACCACTAGGCTACCTGCCGCCCCTACGGCTACCTGCCGCCCCTACACCAACCACTAGGCTACCCTGCCGCCTCTACATTCTAACCACTAGGCTACCCTGCTGCCCCAACATTTTTATTTTAAGAATCACTACAAAACATATTGTCAAATCTGCCACATTTTTTATTTTACCTTTATTTAACCAGGCAAGTCAGTTAAGAACAAATTCTTATTTTCAATGATGGCCTAGGAACAGTGGGTTGACTGCATGTTCAGGGGCAGAACGACAGATATGTACCTTGTCAGCTCGGGGATTTGAACTTGCAACCTTCTGGTTACTAGTCCAACACTCTAACCACTAGGCTACATGCACCGAATACAACAAGTGTAGACTTTACTGTGAAATGCTTAATTACAAGCCCTTAACCAACAGTGCAGTTGAAGAAGAAGAAAATATTTACCAAGTAGACTAAAATAAAAAGTAATAATTAAAAGTAAGACATTAAGAATAACATTACCAAGTCAGTGTGCAGGGGTTCAGGCTAGTTGAGGTAATCTGTAGATGTAGGTGGGGGCGAAGTGACTATGTATAGGTAAGAAACAAACAGCAAGTAGCATTAGTCTATAACTTGGTGATTGGAGTCTCTGACAATCTTATGTGCTTTCCTCTTTCACTGCCTATTATATAGGTCCTGGATGGCAGGAAGCTTGGCCCCAGTGATGTACTGGGCCATTCGCACTACCCTCTGTAGTGCTTTATGGTCAGATGCCGAGTGGTTGCCATACCAGGCGGTGATGCAACCGGTCAGGATGCTCTCGAAGGTGCAGCTATAGAACCTTTTGAGGATCTGGGGACCATGCCAAATCTTTTCAGTCTCCTTGGTGAAAAGGTTTTGTTGTGCCCTCTTCACGACTGTCTTGGTATATTTGGGCCATAATAGTTCGTTGGTGATGTGGTCACCAAGGAACTTGAAACTCTCGACCCGCTCCACTACAGCCCCATCGATGTCAATGGGGGCCTGTTCGGCCCGCCTTTTCCTGTAGTACACGATCAGCTTCTTTGTCTTGCTCACATTGAGGGAGAGGTTGTTGACCTGGCACCACACTGCCAGTTCTCTGACCTCCTCCCTGTAGGCTGTCTCATCGTTGAGGGAGAGGTTGTTGACTTGGCACCACATTGCCAGTTCTTTGACCTCCTCCCTGTAGGCTGTCTCATCGTTGAGGGAGAGGTTGTTGACCTGGCACCACATTGCCAGTTCTCTGACCTCCTCCCTGTAGGCTGTCTCATCGTTGAGGGAGAGGTTGTTGACCTGGCACCACATTGCCAGTTCTCTGACCTCCTCCCTGTAGGCTGTCTCATCGTTGAGGCAGAGGTTGTTGACCTGGCACCACATTGCCAGTTCTCTGACCTCCTCCCTGTAGGCTGTCTCATCGTTGAGGGAGAGGTTGTTGACCTGGCACCACACTGCCAGTTCTCTGACCTCCTCCCTATAGGCTGTCTCATCGTTGAGGGAGAGGTTGTTGACCTGGCACCACACTGCCAGTTCTCTGACCTCCTCCCTGTAGGCTGTCTCATCGTTGAGGGAGAGGTTGTTGACCTGGCACCACATTGCCAGTTCTCTAACTTCCTCCTCCCTGTAGGCTGACTCATCGTTGAGGGAGAGGTTGTTGACCTGGCACCACACTGCCAGTTCTCTGACCTCCTCCCTGTAGGCCGTCTCACCGTTGTCGATGACCTCTTATACAATATATTAGGCCCTGCCTTTAGAACTTCGGTTTCCCTAGATATTCCCTAGATATGGCCACTATATTGTGATCACGAGGGTTGGTAGGTTACTTTCTAAATGTAATCAGCTACAGTTACTAGTTATAAGTGTCCAAAACTGTAATCAGTAACGTAACTTTTGGATTACCCAAACTCAGTAAAGTAATCTAATTACATTCAGTTACTTTTAGATGACCTTCCCCTTAAGAGGCATTAGAAGAAGACAAACATTTATGTTACCCATTGAATGACATCTATTGCAGGATAAATCAATGTTAATTAAAGTTTACATAGCTGGACATATATGGATGTTACATTTTACTTTATGGGTTGGTTATGTAGGCTTCTTCTAACCCATCGCTGTCTACTACATATACTAATACGATTAAATTATATATTTACATTAACATATACAGTTTATAAGTCAAAAAATGGATGTAGCAACTACAGATTGCCCCTTTAAGCCTATCAAAAGTGTGCGAGTTTGAGCATGTTTCCATTAGGCCCATGGATTATTATTATTTTTTTATCAGCATGAATTAGATTGAGCAATAAAAGCCCCATTTTTATTCCATAGGCTGGGATCTGTACTATACAGCTGTTATTCCATAGGCTGGGATCTGCACTATACAGCTGTTATTCCATAGGCTGGGATCTGCACTGTACAGCTCTTGTTCCACAGGCTGGGATCTGCACTATGCAGCTGTTATTCTATAGGCTGGGATACTCACTATGCATCTGTTATTCCATAGGCTGGGATCCTCACTATGCAGCTGTTATTCCATAGGCTGGGTTCTGCACTATACAGCTGTTATTCCATAGGCTGGGATCTGCACTATGCAGCTGTTATTCTATAGGCTGTTATTCATCTGTTATTCCATAGGCTGGGATCCTCACTATGCAGCTGTTATTCCATAGGCTGGGTTCTGCACTATACAGCTGTTATTCCATAGGCTGGGATCTGCACTATGCAGCTGTTATTCTATAGGCTGGGATCCTCACTATGCAGCTGTTATTCCATAGGCTGGGTTCTGCACTATGCAGCTGTTATTCCATAGGCTGGGTTCTGCACTATACAGCTGTTATTCCATAGGCTGGGATCTGCACTATACAGCTGTTATTCCATAGGCTGGGATCTGCACTATGCAGCTGTTATTCCATAGGCTGGGATCTGCACTATGCAGCTGTTATTCTATAGGCTGGGATCCTCACTATGCAGCTGTTGCAAGAGTGCATTTTTTCAGTGGCTGTCCACTGGTTTCAAAAACAATGATTTGATAGGCAGCTTAAGCGTCTTGAATTCAACCATTATTGGGTTCAAATGCACATTTACATTTGTGAACAGCCATCCACAACAACCACAATCCGTAAGGCGCAAATAGCTAAATTAGAGCAGCAGTGTGATTCACATCAATGAGCTATGTAGATATCAATAATGAGTGATATCCATACGGTTGTAGACTACACCACTGCTGTCATCCTTACCTCCAAGCGTGTTATTCAAGTTAGAATAATCGTTGGAACAGCAGTCGTACCATTGGAAGACATAGCTTGGACTGTAGCTGACAAAAGCCTATTCCTGCTCTTTTCCCCGCGATCCATCAAACACAATTGGTGTGTCATCATAGCGGTCTCTGATTGGTGGTCATCATTTGGTGTGTCATCATAGTGGTCTCTGATTGGTGGTCATCATTTGGTGTGTCATCATAGTGGTCTCTGATTGGTGGTCAGGATCGATCAGGTGGAACAAATTCCAATTTGCGCCTTTTTTCAATGCTGAATGTCATTAAGAAAACAGAGAAGTGTCAGAATTATTTTTCTCGCAAACAATCATTTCTGAATTTCAAAAGTAATCATCGATGTAATCATCTAGTTTTTCATAAGTATCTGTAATCTGATTACAATATTTATTTGGGTAATGTAACGGATTGCAGCTACTTTACATGTAACAGATTACAGTTTTTTCTTGAGTCGGCAGCTTGATGAAAGCCAGTCAATATTTAAATCACCCCGAAAAATATCTGCTCTTTGAGCCAGCCGGAAGGCAGAGTTTGTGCCTTCAGACCAGAGTATGTGAGAGGAGCTGGAGCAGAGCAAGGAATGGAGCGTGCCCAATTTGACTCTAGCACAGAGCAAGATTCCCAAAGGCCGGAGAGTCGGCCTTCTAGCTCGCTCCAATTTCGCTCCAGTAGTGCTCACTTCATGAGCTCAGGGCATGTCTGCCCCAGTATGCATTTGTAGTCTACTTGTGTGCTGCTATAGCCCCTTGCTTTAACTACTGTCATGGAGATCTCTAAATATTTTCATAAAGAAACTGATAAAACACACAGTTGTTAAATCAAGGTGACTTCAGTGGCACAGCGTCTAAGGTACTGCATCTGTTTTTTTTTGTTTGTTTTTTTGTTGGATTTTACCCCGTTTTCTCCCCAATTTCGTGGTATCCAATTGTTTAGTAGCTACTATCTTGTCTCATCGCTACAACTCCCGTACGGGCTTGGGAGAGACGAAGGTTGAAAGTCATGCGTGCTCCGATACACAACCCAACCAAGCCGCACTGCTTCTTTAACACAGCATGTATCCAACCCGGAAGCCAGCCGCACCAATGTGTCGGAGGAAACACCGTGCACCTGGCAACCTTGGTTAGCGCGCACTGCACCCAGCCCGCTACAGGAATCGCTGTTGCGGGATGAGACAAGGATATCCCTACCGGCCAAACCCTCCCTAACCCGGACGACGCTAGGCTAATTGTGCGTCACCCCACGGTTGTGGCCGGTTACGACAGAGTCTGGGCGCGAACCCAGAGTCTCTGGTGGCAAGGCTGGCACTGCAGGTACTGCATCTCAGTGCTTGGGGCGTCACTACACACACTCTGGTTCAAATCCAGGCTGTGTCACATCCGGCTGTGACTACCCCAGCGTCCGGCGTAGGCCGTTATTGTAATTAAGAATGACTGACTTAACTGACTTGTCTAGTTAATAAAACTGACATTTTTTCTTATACAAAGATGAGGACCAGGAGCAAGAGAGGGAGTGCGGTGATGAAGTAAAGCATTATTGTGGATTCTGAAAAAAAACACATCCAAAAGTATGATGGTGTACTTACTACATACACATGCTAAGGTAAATGAACGAGGTGGGTAGATAATTAAGTGTGCCATTGTAGCAAACTATTATAAAAAAAATAAAAAAATGTTGTTTGATTATCTATACAATAGGCCAAAATTGATATTGACACAATAGGCCTGGCACATTCTCACGTTCAAGGAGCTTTCCGTTTTGATTGGGTTATTTTGCATAAAAAACCTAGAAAAAACCCCAACAAAAAACAACCTTGCATCTCTGATCAGCCTGGCATGAGTGGCCAAAAGGCTGTTTAGCATTCCCAGTGGTGAGAGGACATTCTCCGCTGCTGGCCGGCTCTCCAGGCACCATTGCAGGAACCTGAAGCTGGCCAAGACTGGCCAAACTCGTGTTTCTAAAAATGTATTCTAAATCTGAATTCAAAAAGGCACTAATAATCATTTTTCTTTAATTCATTTGTATTTAATTCTAAGTAAACCACAGCCTGTATGAGCAATTTATAGACTATAATGATTTAATTAATACAACGAAATGTTGTTTAAATGCTGCGCGCTCGATGTCCCTACCGGCATATTGTGTCGCACTAGCAACTGCTTCACAAGGTATTTCTTTGAACGCTATAGCCTTGAAATAAATGACATTATATAGCCTAAATAATTCACGTTTGTTCCATCTTTGGCTCCCTGTCTGGCTCCTGACCTATTTATCATGTTTATATGCTGCTTAATATGACATGTAGCCTATTTGAGATGATGTGTTGCGTGTCTTACATTCAGCTTTTCATGTTTATTCAAATACTTTTCATTCAAATCCATATGGTTTGGTTTCAATAGGTCCAGGTAGTAACAAAAAATAATTGAGCGAATTTGGAGGTGGAGTTCGATTTTTTTTCGAGTGAGCCTGGAGCAGATTTTTTAGCAGAGAGGTAGGAAAGGACATTGAGTGCCAGAGTGGTGTGCAAGCATCAAGGATTTCCATCACCCTACTCCTCTCACATGCTCTACTTCAGACACATGAAATGGTTCAACATGGCAACAGTTCACCTATATGGCACACAGGCCTGCTGAATCAGGTGCACCTATGCACCAACAGCCCTAGACAACAAAAAAATATAAAAAAATAGGAATAAGAGGCTGGTTGAGTTTTTTTTACAGAAATGGTTGATGATATAGAACCTTGAGTGAAGTTCAGTCTTGTGCTTCTCTCTGTGGGCTGATATTTCTGCGCACACAGTTTAGAGGGAACATTGGTTCCATTACAAAATCATTTCTGAGCAAATTCATAACCCAAAACAATAAAGGGTGAACCTGGTGCTTTGCCAAATGTGGCACGACGCTTAAAAAGTTTCCTCCTTTGAAAGCAGCACAGAGATTTACAGCTTCTGTCTGGTGACCTTTGGAACACCCCAGATTGACTTATCCTAATATACTATGGATGTGTCCCAAAATTCACCCTATGTTTTACCAGAAGTAGTACACTATATAGTACACTTTATACAGCCATTGTAGAGGACAGCGCTGTCCTCTACAATGGCTGTGCAAAGTTGGTGGATATTGGCGAAAACTGGAACGCGCTGTCATACACGTTGATCCACAGCATCCCAAACATGCTCAATGGGTGACATGTCTGGCCATTGAGGAACTGGGACATTTTCAGCTTCTAGGAATTGTGCACTTCCTTGTGACATAGGGCTGTGCATGATCGTGCTAAAACATTAGGTGATGGCGGCAGATGAAAGGCATGGCAATGGGCCTCAGGATCTCATCATGGTTTCTCTGTGCACTCAAATTGCCATCGATAAAATGCAATTGTGTTCGTTGTCGGTAGCTTATGCCTGCCCATACCATTACCCCACTGTGGGACTTTCTGTTCACAACGTTGACATCCGAAAACCGCTCACCCACACGATGTCATACATGTGGTCTGTGTTTGTGAGGCCAGTTGGATGTATGGCCAAATTCTCAAATGTTGGAGGCGGTTTGTGGTAGAGAAATTGACATTCAATTATTTTTCAACAGCTCATGTGGACATTCCTGCAGTCAGCATGCCAATTGCACACTCCCTCAAACCATGAGACATATTTGGCACTGTATTGTGTGAAAGAACTGCTGATTTTAGTGTGGCCTTTTATTGTCCCCAGCACAAGGGACACCTGTATAATAATCATGCTGTTTAATAAGATTCTTGATATGCCACACTTGTCAGGCAGATGGATTAACTTGGATAAAATCTCACTAACAGGGATGTAAACAAATTTGTGCACAAACATTGAGAGAAATACTTTTTTTGTGTGTATGGAACATTTTTTTTCAGCGCATGAAACATGAGACAAACACTTTACTGTAACAGCTAACTTTATTACAGCGTTTATAAAAAAATATATATCGATTTTTTTGGTAATAGCAAATCAATTAAAATGACTTTCCTCTTTTTTCATGGCATCTTGTCTATTTAACCCTATTGATTTTCCAGATTTTAGGAGAGCAGAAAAGTTTCTATGTACAGGACCAGACATTCTTTTGTATTTGTATACCCTAGTCTGCTATGTCTTTTTTTGTATTTAACTAGGTAAGCCGGTCAGGAAAAATTTCATATTTACAATGATGACCTACCAGGGAGTTAAAACATTGCAGGGGCAGAACAACAGATTTTTACCTTGTCAGCTCAGGGATTTGATCCAGCAACTTTTCAGTTAGTGGCCCAACACTCTACCTGCCACCCCAAATTTGACATATATCCAGTTTATATGCTTTACAAAATCATTTCTGAGCAAATTCATACCCCAAAACAATAAAAGGTGAACCTGGTGCTTTGCCAAATGTGGCACGACGCTTAAAAAGTTTTCCTCCTTTGAAAGCAGCACAGAGATTTACAGCTTCTGTCTGGTGACCTTTGGAACACCCCAGATTGACTTATCCTAATATACTATGGATGTGTCCCAAAATTCACCCTATGTTTTACCAGAAGTAGTATACTATATAGTACACTTTATAGGGAGTAAGGTGTCACTTGGGACGCTGTCTTTTGCTTGAGTGAGAATGGATTCCCTCCAATGAAGGAAAAAAAAATGATCACAGAATCTTCTGTCTTGCATTTACCCGACCTGACATGGTAACAATGGGAGATCAGCTGACTTGCTACTTCATTCAAGAGGCTTTGTCAGACCAATCAAAAATAACTTTGCTCAAAGCCCTGTGTAATCCCTCTTTGTTGTCGCACCAGGAAATCAGGCAGTTGGACACGCTATCTACAGTAGGTGCACAGTGGGGCCGGCTGATTCCATAGAAATATAATCCCTAGAATTGCCCATTTCTATTCAAGTCAGAATTGAGTGTACCCATAATTGTACTGTCAAATTGCTGTGGTCGCAGGGGCTTTTATTGTTCTAGTAATTCTGTTTTATGGTTGATTCATTGCAGTCACGTTGCTGATGTTTGAGGCAGTCATACTGTATATAGTTAGTATTGTGTTGATATAATAATAAATAACATTTAGTTTGAAAATTCACCACTAAGACTTAGATTCAATGCAGACCACGGAAGATCCGCAGTGTATTATCCAACCGATATATTCAGTGTTTACCATGAAAGGTGCATAGTCGAAAAGGGGCGATCAGATTGAATCTAGCCCTTGTTCGGCATGTTTTCTATTCCAGTATGATGGATTCACATCGTTAAAAATCAGGCCCCTTCTTAGATATCTCATACTTTATGAGAAGAAACATAAGAACATTTCAACATAAGAGCCCTTCTTTTGCCTCTTACATTGTGAGACCAGTTTATCAGGAAATTATCCACATTGAATACATTGTGGGAATGTAGAAAGTGCCATATATAAAATATGATTCAGGAAAAATCCATGTACATTGTTATACCCACAAATCCCTACTTTTTGGCCGTCCAATCAGAAGCAGTATAAAGTCAAAGTACATGCATTGCACTATTGGAGGAGTTTGACTTAAAGAGTAGCAAACCATAAGGGACTGGGATTCCAGGAACTAATGCCCCATAGAAGGCCCCATGTTGTGCTACTGTCCGAACCCGAGGGGTACAAGGGTGGGAAAGGCCTTCTTTTGGCCCACCTGGTGGCTAAACCCACTCATTACAAGGCGTGGCATCTCTCCACAGAGACTTAACTGACTGCAGCTGCACATCCTGTACAGCTGGCTGCAATTAGAGCTGCAGCCGCAGCACGTGGGGAGGTAGTGGAATTCAGACAGAGAGAGAGAGAGAGTCGGGAGGAGCACGAACATTGAACCAGTCAGCACCTCAATGCAGACATTTTGAAGCTCTCTGCCCTGTGGTAAAAATGTTTTACTTCCCCAGTGATTTAAGTTTACGTTCAGTTACTGCGATAAAGGGCCAGTTGTTGATTTAGAGTTATTATTTGCCTTATTTTTTGTGAGAAAGTTATTTTGGAACATGAAGATTCCCCAAGCTACCTGTGAACCATTTTTTTGTTGTTGTTCATAAATCCCCTTTGAGTGCAGAACTGCCTTGTCTGTCTCTTGGTTTGGCACCAAAACACTAAAACACACTCCTCTGCCTACAGAGTCATTACACTAGTTATAGAATGGCCTGTCTATCATGACTTGAACCAAAAAATATTGCTTTATGTGGATCTATTCAACTGTACCTCTGTGATTTGAGGTGTTATTGGACCCATAGTTATTCTTTAGTTCTGTTCATCCTATTGACATTCTAACAACAGACTTATTTATAGGGGGGCATGACTTTAAAAGAGACAGAGATCCTGTCTTTCAAAATGAAATTAAATATACGGTCAAAATCACTGCCTCGACGTTTCTACTGTTATAGAAAAGCCGACAACAAAGTGCTTCATGTGGGTCTAGTCGTCTGTACCCCTGTAGTCTCTAAGTTGTCTGTTCAACTAAAAAGATGGTAGCCAATCTTCCACAAAAAAAGAGATGAGTTACTTCGTAATCAGCATGAAGAGGTTCCACTGAATGAGAACAAATAACACCTTTCTCTGTGAGGGCTTTTTGTGATTGGGAGTTATGTCATCACCTCACTTGAATTCCCTCGGTGGCCCAAGACAGATGTACAGACAGATAGACGTGGTGTAAAATATCAACACTCTTATTGTTAAAAGTTCTGTGAAGAAGAAGAAGAAGAAGAAGAAGAAGGATAAATGTAAGTTATCATGGTTATAGCCCTACACAGAAGAAGTTACATGAGAATATAGTGCTACTGATTTATCAACATTTCATAAGTTTTAACAACTCATATCAACATTTAACAAGTTATCTTAGCTTCATTACTGCCCTGTCAAACAAGATGGCCAATTAGCTTCAAATGGATGCTTACGAACAGAGTCATTTTCAGGAATATTACTTCTTTAGAATAATTGCCATTGAACTTCATATTGAGAGACGATTGCACCTGTGGGCAGGCTTCTGGTAACCATGGCACTTAACCGATTCACAGACCCTCTGTCCACCTCCTGATATCACCTTGTTAGAAGTGTTTTGAATGACATCAAAAGGTTCTGCCGGAGCGAGATGAACAAGAACAAAACACTTAAGTGACAATACGCAAATCTATGCTGTAAAAAGTTGCCATGGAAACAAATAACAGCATAGAATGAAGAGGAACAGGAATGGCTGTTTAGATTCAAAACATGTTGTACAATGTCTGAATGATTCCACAGAGCCTTGTGAAGAGTTGAACAGGCTAGCGCGCTACTGTGGCCACCTTGCCTTTTCTGCCTTGTCCCAATGTCTGAATGATTCCACAGAGCCTTGTGAAGAGTTGAACAGGCTAGCGCGCTACTGTGGCCACCTTGCCTTTTCTGCCTTGTCCCAATGTCTGAATGATTCCACAGAGCCTTGTGAAGAGTTGAACAGGCTTTTCCACCTTGCCTTTTCTGCCTTGTCCCAATGTCTGAATGATTCCACAGAGCCTTGTGAAGAGTTGAACAGGCTAGCGCGCTACTGTGGCCACCTTGCCTTTTCTGCCTTGTCCCAATGTCTGAATGATTCCACAGAGCCTTGTGAAGAGTTGAACAGGCTAGCGCGCTACTGTGGCCACCTTGCCTTTTCTGCCTTGTCCCAATGTCTGAATGATTCCACAGAGCCTTGTGAAGAGTTGAACAGGCTAGCGCGCTACTGTGGCCACCTTGCCTTTTCTTCCTTGTCCCAATGTCCATGAATGATACTCAGGTTGCCGCCTGAGATAAAAGCTGTTACAATACAATATGCAATATATGTCATTGAGCAGATGCCTTCATCCAAAGCGACCTACAGTCATGCGTGCATACATTTCTTATGTATAGGTGGCTCTGAAAATGGACCCACTCTCGTGGCCAGTGCCGACTTCAGCATGTGAATCTTGGTGGGGCAAAACAAATGAAAAGTGGGATGTATGCCAGCAAAGCCAGTACACTACACAACACAACACTAAACAATACATTAATTGCACCATAATGATGACAAATGGTGCCCACAAACGGCCTACATAAAGCTGTCCCAACAGCAGTCCCAACATCTTACCACTGCTACATCAGCAGAGCCTTGTCTAGCAGCAAAAGAGTTCATTCAGCCTCATTTACTGCCTTTAAAAAAAAAACATTGCTGATATGGCTGAGTTGCTTGAACAAATATGGTTTCTATAATGACAATTGAGATGTACAAACTATGGCATAAGGGGACGACAAGCGGATAAGAGGCAATCCGTAATTTCAATTAAGACAATGAGCGAGCTAGAACAGACATGGCACTTTTGAAATGTACAGCGACAGAATTCAGAACATCAAATCAAATTGTATTTGTCGCATGTGCCGAATACAACAGTGAAATGCTTACTAGGGTGGCTAGGGCCTTCCTCTGACATAGCCTGGTATAGAAGTCCTGGATGGCAGGAAGCTTGGCCCCAGTGATGTACTGGGCCGTATGCACTACCCTCTGTAACGCCTTATGGTCAGATGCTGAGCAGTTGCCATACCAGACCGTGATGCAACCCGTCAGGATGCTCTTGATGGTGCAGCTGTAAAACATTTAGAGGATTTGAGGACCCATGCCAAATCTTTTCAGTCTCCCTGAGAGGACTGAGCACGCACTCCTGAGTAGCCATGGTGTTGAGGATCAGCGTGGCGGATGTGTTGTTACCTACCATTACCAACAGGGGGTGGCCCGTCAGAAAGTTCAGGATCCAGTTGCAGAGGGAGGTGTTTTGTCCTAGGGTCCTAAGCTTAATGATGAGATTTGAGGGCACAGTGGTCTCCTTGAACCTTGCTGGTATTACAGACTCAGACAGGGAGAGGTTGAAAATGTCAGTGAATATACTTGCCAGTTGGTCAGCGCATGCTCGCAGTACACATTCTGGTAATCCGTCTGGCCCTGCGGCCCTGTGAATGTTGACCTGTTTAAAGGTCTAACTCACATCGGCTGCAGACAGAGTGATCACACAGTTTTCCAGAACAGCTGATATTCTCATGCATGTTTCAGTGTTATTTGCCTCGACACGAGTATATAAGTTATTTAGCTCGTCTGATAGGCTCCTGTCACTGGGCAGCTCTCGGCTGTGCTTCCCTTTGTAGTCTGTAATAGTTTGCAAGCCCTGGCACATCTGACGAGCGTCGGAGCCGGTATAGTGCAATTTAATCTTAGTACTTTTTTGACGCTTTGCCTGTTTGGTGGTTCGTCGGAGGGCATAGCAGGATTTCTTATAAGCTTCCGGGTTAGAGTCCCGCTCCTTTAAATCGGCAGCTGTACCCTTTAGCTCATTGCAAATGTTGCCTGTAATCCATGGCTTCTAGTTAGGGTATTACGTACGGTCACTGTGGAGATGACGTCATTGATGAAGCAATGACTGATGTGGCGTACTCCTCAATGCCATCGGAAGTATCATGTTCCAGTCTTCAGTCTGTGCTGCAAAACAGCTTTATCTGACCACTTTTTTTACAAGCTGCTTTAGTTTTTGCTTGTAAGCAGGAATCAGGAGGATACAATTATTGGTCAGATTTTCCAAATGGAGTGAGAGGGAGAGCTTTGTACACATGTCTGTGTGTGAAGTAAAGGTGGTCAAGTGTTTTTTCCTTCCTTGTAATGCAGTTAATGTTAACCATTGTCACTGATTCCTTCCAAACCACTTATTGTTGAATTTGCAATTTCCAACTTGTTGTGTAACGTTTATGTGCAATGGTTGATGAGCACCGATACATTTTATATTTAATTTATCTTTATATGACAAGGATTAAAAAGGATTAGCCTGTAGATTGTCGACTTGATTCATGATGATGACTGCTAGCTAAGTCCAATCACAAAGCTACTGTACATGTAATGTGATTTGACATAATTTTATCCAATGACCTTGAACCTTCTTGGATGGGCACTTCTAATGTAACTCTATGGTAGCACCGAAGGGGTTAGAATTTTCTGTCTCTCCCCTTAGACTTGGCGGTGACGTAGTGTCCCCATGAGTGCCAGAACACTGAGCCAATCATGGCGGAAATGCTCTTTATTTTCTGCTGGCTTGCCCTACCACCACAGAAAGCGCTGAGCTAGGCTGATACACCTGCATTTTGGAGATGCATTACTCAAGAAAACAAATGTTTGTGTTGTGGCTTTATTACCTCAATGATATATATATTTTTTACATTGTTTGCTAACTGACATGTGACATGTATCAATAATAATATTCAAAATAACATTCAAAACAGTCACACTGCAAACAAAAGACATTTAAAAAATATATAGATATTTTATTTTTAGCAAAACAATTGGGGCTCTTCCCCACCTACCCTGAATGATGGGTCGCCACTGATCCTGGCATTGCAAGAGCCATGCTTTACAAACTGAGCTACTGGCCATGCTCTACAAACTGAGCTACTGGCCATGCTCTACAAACTGAGCTACTGGCCATGCTCTACCAACTGAGTTACTGGCCATGCTCTACCAACTGAGCTACTGGCCATGCTCTACAAACTGAGCTACTGGCCATGCTCTACAAACTGAGCTACTGGCCATGCTCTACCAACTGAGCTACTGGCCATGCTCTACCAACTGAGCTACTGGCCATGCTCTACAAACTGAGCTACTGGCCATGCTCTACCAACTGAGCTACTGGCCATGCTCTACCAACTGAGCTACTGGCCATGCTTTACAAACTGAGCTACTGGCCATGCTCTACCAACTGAGCTACTGGCCATGCTCTACCAACTGAGCTACTGGCCATGCTCTACCAACTGAGCTACTGGCCATGCTCTACCAACTGAGCTACTGGCCATGCTTTACAAACTGAGCTACTGGCCATGCTTTACAAACTGAGCTACTGGCCATGCTCTACAAACTGAGCTACTGGCCATGCTCTACAAACTGAGCTACTGGCCATGCTCTACCAACTGAGCTACTGGCCATGCTCTACAAACTGAGCTACTGGCCATGCTCTACCAAACTGAGCTACTGGCCATGCTCTACAACTGAGCTACTGGCCATGCTGCTACCAAAGCTACTGGCCATGCTCTGAGCTACTGGCCATGCTCTACAAAGCTACTGGCCATGCTCTACAAACTACTGGCCATGCTCTACCAACTGGCCAGCTCTATGGCCATGCTCTACTGGCCATGCTCTACCAAACTACTGAGCTACTGGCCATGCTCTACCAACTGAGCTACTGGCCATGCTCTACCAACTGGCCCATGCTCTACCAACTGAGCTACTGGCCATGCTCTACCAACTGAGCTCTACCAACTACTGGCCATGCTCTACCAACTGAGCTACTGGCCATGCTCTACAGAGCTTTGGCCATGCTCTACGCAACTGAGCTACAACTGAGCTACTGGCCATGCTCTACCAACTGAGCTACTGGCCATGCTACTGGCCATGCTCTACCAACTGAGCTACTGGCCATGCTCTACCAACTGAGCTACTGGCCATGCTCTAAACTGAGCTACTGGCCATGCTCTACCAAATGAGCTACTGGCCATGCTCTACAAACTGAGCTACTGGCCATGCTCTACAAACTGAGCTACTGGCCATGCTCTACCAACTGAGCTACTGGCCATGCTCTAGCTACTGGCCATGCTCTACCAACTGAGCTACTGGCCATGCTCTACCAACTGAGCTACTGGCCATGCTCTACCAACTGAGCTACTGGCCATGCTCTACAAACTGAGTTTTGGCCATGCTCTAAACAGTTACTGGCCATGCTACTGGCCATGGCCATGCTCTACCAACTGAGCTACTGGCCATGCTCTACCAAACTGAGCTACTGGCCATGCTCTACAAACTGAGCTACTGGCCATGCTCTACAAACTGAGCTACTGGCCATGCTCTACAAACTGAGCTACTGGCCATGCTCTACAAACTGACTACTGGCCATGCTCTACAAACTGAACTACTGGCCATGCTTTACAAACTGCTACTGGCCATGCTCTACAAACTGAGCTACTGGCCATGCTCTACCAAACTGAGCTACTGGCCATGCTCTACTCTACCATGCTCTACTGAGCAACTGAGCTGGCCATGCTCTACTGGCCATGCTCTACCAACTGAGCTACTGGCCATGCTCTACCAACTGAGCTACTGGCCATGCTCTGGCCATGCCAACTGAGCTACTGGCCATGCTCTACAAACTGAGCTACTGGCCATGCTCTACAAACTGAGTTACTGGCCATGCTCTACCAACTGAGCTACTGGCCATGCTCTACAAACTGAACTGATGCTACTGGCCATGCTCTACAAACTGAGCTACTGGCCATGCTCTACAAATGAGCTACTGGCCATGCTCTACAAACTGAGCTACTGGCCATGCTCTACAAACTGAGCTACTGGCCATGCTCTACCAACTGAGCTACTGGCCATGCTCTACCAAACTGAGCTACTGGCCATGCTTTACAAACTGAGCTACTGGCCATGCTACTGGCCATGCTCTACAAACTGAACTACTGGCCATGCTCTACAAACTGAACTACTGGCCATGCTTTACAAACTGAGCTACTGGCCATGCTTTAGCAAACTGAGCTACTGGCCATGCTCTACAAACTGAGCTACTGGCCATGCTCTACAAACTGAGCTACTGGCCATGCTCTACAAACTGAGCTACTGGCCATGCTCTACCAACTGAGCTACTGGCCATGCTCTACAAACTGAACTACTGGCCATGCTTTACAAACTGAGCTACTGGCCATGCTCTACAAACTGAACTACTGGCCATGCTCTACAAACTGGCCATGCTAACTGGCCATGCTTTACAAACTGAGCTACTGGCCATGCTCTACAAACTGAGCTACTGGCCATGCTCTACAAACTGAGCTACTGGCCATGCTTTACAAACTGAGCTACTGGCCATGCTCTACCAACTGAGCTACTGGCCATGCTTTATAGACTGAGCTACTGGCCATGCTCGACCAACTGAGCTACTGGCCATGCTTTACAAACTGAGCTACTGGCCATGCTTTATAGACTGAGCTACTGGCCATGCTCTACAAACTGAGCTACTGGCCATGCTTTATAGACTGAGCTACTGGCCATACTTTATAGACTGAGCTACTGGCCATGCTTTACAAACTGAGCTACTGGCCATGCTCTACAAACTGAGCTACTGGCCATGCTCTACAAACTGAGCTACTGTCAATGCTCTACAAACTGAGCTACTGGCCATGCTCTAGCAACTGATCTACTTGCCATGCTCTACAAACGGAGCTACTGGCCATGCTCTACCAAATGAGCTACTGGCCATGCTACTGGCCACAAACTGAGCTACTGGCCATGCTCTACAAACTGAGCTACTGGCCATGCTCTACAAACTGAGCTACTGGCCATGCTCTACAAACTGAGCTACTGGCCATGCTCTACCAACTGAGCTACTGGCCATGCTTTGACAAACTGAGCTACTGGCCATGCTCTACCAAATGAGCTACTGGCCATGCTTTACAAACTGAGCTACTGGCCATGCTCTACCAACTGAGCTACTGGCCATGCTCTACAAACTGAGCTACTGGCCATGCTTTATAATCTGAGTAACTGGCCATGCTTTACAAACTGAGCTACTGGCCATGCTTTACAAACTGAGCTACTGGCCATGCTTTACCAACTGAGCTACTGGCCATGCTCTACCAACTGAGCTACTGGCCATGCTCTACCAACTGAACTACTGGCCATGCTTTACAAACTGAGCTACTGGCCATGCTTTACAAACTGAGCTACTGGCCATGCTCTACCAACTGAGCTACTGGCCATGCTCTACAAACTGAGCTACTGGCCATGCTTTATAATCTGAGTAACTGGCCATGCTTTACAAACTGAGCTACTGGCCATGCTTTACAAACTGAGCTACTGGCCATGCTTTACCAACTGAGCTACTGGCCATGCTCTACCAACTGAGCTACTGGCCATGCTTTATAATCTGAGTAACTGGCCATGCTTTACCAACTGAGCTACTGGCCATGCTTTATAATCTGAGTAACTGGCCATGCTCTACCAACTGAGCTACTGGCCATGCTTTATAATCTGAGTAACTGGCCATGCTTTACCAACTGAGCTA
The DNA here is from genome assembly GCF_018296145.1 of Oncorhynchus tshawytscha. NCBI lineage: Eukaryota > Metazoa > Chordata > Actinopteri > Salmoniformes > Salmonidae > Oncorhynchus > Oncorhynchus tshawytscha. Next base: position 39,404,916 of record NC_056449.1, on the reverse strand, counting down.
CTGGCCATGCTTTATAATCTGAGCTAACTGGCCATGCTTTACAAACTGAGCTACTGGCCATGCTCTACAAACTGAGCTACTGGCCATGCTCTACAAACTGAGCTACTGGCCATGCTCTACAAACTGAGCTACTGGCCATGCTCTACAAACTGAACTACTGGCCATGCTCTACAAACTGAGCTACTGGCCATGCTCTACAAACTGAACTACTGGCCATGCTCTACAAACGGAGCTACTGGCCATGCTCTACAAACTGAGCTACTGGCCATGCTCTACAAACTGAACTACTGGCCATGCTCTACAAACGGAGCTACTGGCCATGCTCTACAAACGGAGCTACTGGCCATGCTCTACAAATGGAGCTACAGAGGGCTGTGAATTAGACTTAGAAATATTGACTTTATTTATTGTGCACAGAATAGACAAATAGGATGACATTGAAGCATTAACTTTTTTCAGGTAGTAAACAAACATTGTATTTAATAAATTTACATCTACATTTTGATTCCTTGACCGTTGAAAAGCAGGGCCCTTAGAAACGTGTCAAGAATAACATTGGCCATGTTTCAGTCAGTGTAGCTCTGTAGGGGACTTATTAGTCTACTGGATAAAGCCTCTGTCCCAAATTACACCTTATTCCCTATTTAGTTCACTGGTCAAAATTGTGCACTAAATAGGGAATAGGGTGCCATTTGGGATGAAGCCAAGGTCTTCTCTATTACTTGTGATAATATCCAGTTGTTTCTGTGCGTTTCTGGAGGGAAAAAGACCATCACGTGTAATGTGAAATACACAGTGAATCATAGGAGCTACTTTTATCACAATCTGTCTCAGTAGATTATTACAGGCCTGATTGATTCCCTGATTTTCATTTAATCTGCCTCCGAGATGCTGCTCACCATTTATGATCTCATATTGTTTTATTGAACAGGCATTGTGCCTCTCTGGCAATACCCATTTTTACAGAACCACAGTAAATTTTCTCCAGTTTTGTTTAATGAAATCTTGTACAGTATTACTTAAAATGCTGTTGTATATAACACAAAAGCGGCTTTAATATGTAAACATTTAGGTCAGGGATGGGCTTGCATTAGCCACAATGGTTGAGTCCCAAATGCCTCCCTATTCCCTATGGGCTGTGATCAGAAGTAGAGCATAGTTAACAGGGTAATATTTGGGATTCATCCAATATCCTACATGTACACATAGGCCTAGAGTGCACGTACAACATAATAATGTATTAATATTATATATATATATATGTTATATTTATCAATATAATAATAATACATAAAATGACTGACACCGTCCTGTACTGTAATATACACTGGAAATATGTATCAACCTTCAGTCTAAATGTGTAACTGAAAATGGCGTTATATTTTATCAATAAACATGCATATATTTTGATCAAAATATATTCAATTCAGGGGATCCCAAACACTATAGTTTGTTTGTTACCAGGATGTATAGAAAGTCTAGACTCCCTAGATATTTTTTCAAAATTTGCTGTCTACACAACCTTCTCCACATATTCAAAGTGTTAGAAAGTTATAGAAAAATATTTAAATTAAGAAATTTTTTAAAACAACTGAGTGAATAATTTGGCAGCCATTATTGCTGCGAATAATTTTCATTAAGATAAGACCAATTTTGCACAACATTTAGGGAAACATACAATATCAGTAAAAAGTTTGAACACACCTACTCTTTCATGAAATGATGTACTAACCCAAAAAGTGAGAGAAAAAAATCTAACTAGATTCTTCAAAGTAGCCACCCTTTGACTTGGTGACAGCTTTGCACACTCTTGGCATTCTCTCAACCAGCTTCATGAGGAATGCTTTTCCAACAGTCTTGAAGGAGTTCCCACATATGCTGAGCACTTGTTGGCAGCTTTTCTTCCCTCTGCGGTCCAACTCATCCCAAACCCTCTCAATTGGGTTGAGGTCAGATGATTGTGGAGGCCAGGTCATCTGATGCAGCACTCCATCACTCTCTTTGGTCAAATAGCCCTTACACAGCCTGTAGGTGTGTTTTGGATCATTGTTCTGTTTAAAAGTTTACAGTGCATGTCAGTTGAAAGTCGGAGAAAAGAAAACAAGCCATGAGGTCGAAGGAATTGTCATCATTCTGTGGGGATGCTCCTCACCTGCAGGGATCGAGGGAAAGATGAATGGAACAGAGAGATTATTGATGAAAACCTGCTCCTGAGCTCTCAGTCCCTCAGACTGGAGTGAAGGTTCACTTTCCAACAGGACAACAACCCTAAGCACACAGACAACACAGGAGTGGCTTCAGAACATGTTTTTGAATGTCCTTGAGTGGCCCAGCCAGAGCCCGGACTTGAACCCGATCTAACACCTCTGGAGAGAACAGAAAATAGCTGTGCAGTGACACTCCCCGTCCAAAGTGACAGAGCTTGAGAGGATATGTAGAGAAGAATGAGTGAATCTCCCCAATTTACAGGTGTGCCAAGCTTGTAGCGTCATACCCAAGAAGACTCAAGGCTGTAATCGCTGCCAAATATGCTTCAACAAAGTACTGAATAAAGGGTCTGAATACTTCAGTAAATGTTTATTTCCCTTCTATTTATACACTCCAAACATTTCTAAAAACCTGTTTTTGATTTGTCATTATGGAGTATTGTGTGTAGATTTGATGAGGGAATTGAAAAAAAAACAATTTTAGAATAAGGGTGTAAAAAATTTGGGTGGGGGGTCTTCTATAACTTTCTTTCAGGTAGAAAATGTGGAGTAGGTTGTGTAGATCTGTAGGGAAAACAAATCAAATATAATCCCTTTTTAGATTTAATTTTCAAGAGGATGTGGACCTTCTATAGGCGCTGTATGTAGACTATAAAGCTCCCTAAATACACTGTATGTACACTATAAAGCTCCCCAAATACACGATATACTATTTCTATAGGCCCTGTATGTACACTATAAAGCTCCCTAAATACACTATATACTATGTCTATATGTGCTGTATGTAACTATAAAGCTCCCTAAATACACTGTATGTACACTATAAAGCTCCCTAAATACACTGTATGTACACTATAAAGCTCCCTAAATACACTATATACTATTTCTATAGGCACTGTATGTACACTATAAAGCTCCCTAAATACACTATATACTATTTCTATATGTGCTGTATGTAGACTATAAAGCTCCCTAAATACACTGCATGTACACTATAAAGCTCCCTAAATACACTGTATGTACACTATAAAGCTCCCTAAATACACTATATACTATTTCTATAGGCACTGTATGTACACTATAAAGCTCCCTAAATACACTGTATACTATTTCTATATGTGCTGTATGTAGACTATAAAGCTCCCTAAATACACTATATACTATTTCTATAGGCACTGTATGTACACTATAAAGCTCCCTAAATACACTGTATGTACACTATAAAGCTCCCTAAATACACTATATACAATTTCTATATGTGCTATATGTACAGTATAAAGCTCCCTACATACACTGTATGTACAAGTATGTGGACACCCCTTCAAATCAGTGGATTCCGCTATTTCAGCCGCACCCATTGCTGACAGGTGTATAAAATCGAGCACACAGCCATGCAATCTCCACAGACAAACATTGTCAGTAGAATGGCTTTACTGAAGAGCTCAGTGACTTTCAACGTGGCACCGTCATAAGATGCCACCTTTCCAACAAGTCAGATTGCCAAATTGCTCTGCTAGAGCTGCCCCATTTCTACTGTAAGTGCTGTTATTGTGGAATAGAAACGTCTAGGAGGCAACAACAGCTCAGCTGCGAAGTAATAGGCCACACAAGCTCACAGAACGGGACTGCTGAGTGCTGAATCACATAGAGTGTAAAAAACGTCTGTCCTCGGTTGCAGCACGCACACAATAATGGTTTGGGGCTGTTTTTCATTGTTCGGGCTAGGCCCCTTAGTTCCAGTGAAAGGAAATCTTAACGCTACTGCATACAATGACATTCTAGATGATTCTGTGCTTCCAACTTTGTGGCAACAGTTTGTGGATGGGCCTTTCTTGTTTCAGCATGACAATACCCCCGTGCACAAAGCGAGGTCCATATTGAAATTGTTTGTTGAGATCGGTGTGGAAGAACTTAACTGTTCTGCACAGAGCCCTGACATCAAACCCATCAAACACCTTTGGGATGAATTGGAACGCCGACTGTGAGCCAGGACTAATCGTCCAACATCAGTGCCCAACCTCACTAATGCTCTTGTGGCTGAATGGAAGCAAGTCCCCACAGCAATGTTCCAACATTTACTGGAAAGCCTTCCCAGAAGAGCGAGGTTGTTATAACAGCAAAGGGGGGGACAAACTCTATATTAATTCCCATAATTTTGGAATGAGATGTTCGACGAGCAAGACGTCCAAATGGTTTTGGTCATGTTGTGTATCTTCATAAATGTTTTCTGTAATCACTTGAGGAGATCCTTAAGTAATGATATTTACGATAACTTTTGGCGACGTACAGTAGTGTTGCTAGTTGTCAGATGCCCAGTTTGTCACCATGCAGTCATTTTAGTACTTAAGGGGGACAGACCTAGGACCTGGGAGGGAATCCTCCATATGAGAATGTTAGGTTTAATAAATAAAAAGCACATTCTGAACGGATAAAGAAGAAGATAAATAGTCTCAATCCAATAGTGCTTCCAGACAGGGACCTTTGGGCTGTGTGAATTTAGATCCAGCACCCCTTCTTCAATAAGCCATGAACGGGATAAATGGACTTTTCCCCTTTTCCCCTATCCTGATTGGTGCTGACAAACTATAGATCACCTGTGAGGGAGCGGAAACACCCCATTTCACCCCGCTGTCACACTCCATTCCTCAGAGGCTTTACATCACTCTCTTCTAATAAAAATGACAACCAGGTCTGTGTTTGGTTTTTCTATCTAGACGTCCTCCAGGCGGAACATTAACATAGATACACGGAATACTAGGTCACAATTGAACGTTTCTCGATTGTTAAAAATTGCATGACCATGGAAAATTGGGTTTTATTCCTTCTAGTGCATGTGTTGTTGAACTCATTTAAAGAGTTTCATGCAGAGTATCCCAGCTGTCTGCCCATGCAGCTTCTTGCCACCAGAGGAAATATGCGAAAATCAAATTAGATTAATTACAAACACCAGATTTAACACGTCATAAATGGAAGTCTGATTCCTGCGCCATAAAACACAATTAGAACAAATTCTAATATTGGGTGAGTTCCACTATAACCTTCTGATCTCCTGCTTTCATCTGTCAGGTAGCTAGCATCCTGATAAGAACCTGATCTCCTGCTTTCATCTGTCAGATAGCTAGCATCCTGATCTCCTGCTTTCATCTGTCAGGTAGCTAGCATCCTGATAAGAACCTGATCTCCTGCTTTCATCTGTCAGATAGCTAGCATCCTGATCTCCTGCTTTCATCTGTCGGGTAACTAGCATCCTGATAAGAACCTGATCTCCTGCTTTCATCTGTCAGATAGCTAGCATCCTGATAAGAACCTGATCTCCTGCTTTCATCTGTCAGATAGCTAGCATCCTGATAAGAACCTGATCTCCTGCTTTCATCTGTCAGGTAGCTAGCATCCTGATAAGAACCTGATCTCCTGCTTTCATCTGTCAGATAGCTAGCATCCTGATAAGAACCTGATCTCCTGCTTTCATCTGTCAGGTAGCTAGCATCCTGATAAGAACCTAATCTCCTGCTTTCATCTGTCAGGTAGCTAGCATCCTGATAAGAACCTAATCTCCTTATTTTGTCTGTCAGGTAGCTAGCATCCTGATAAGAAACCTGATCTCCTGCTTTCATCTGTCAGATAGCTAGCATCCTAATAAGAACCTGATCTCCTGCTTTCATCTGTCAGGTAGCTAGCATCCTGATAAGAACCTAATCTCCTGCTTTCATCTGTCAGATAGCTAGCATCCTGATAAGAACCTAATCTCCTGCTTTCATCTGTCAGATAGCTAGCATCCTGATAACATCCTGAACTCCTGTGTTCATACAGCAGCAACATCTGTGTTTAATAGGGTCATTCATTGGTTAGTTATTTCCTTCTCCAGCCTAGATGTTCCTCTTTATTGGTATGGCTTGTCTATGAGATATAGGTTACAGGCTGTATGTCGGTTCTATAAGGAGATAAAAAAGTAATCAGTTGACTTATTTGCCAGATTACTGTGATTTATATAAAACAATTCTTTCACCATCTCACGGGGTCAAAGACAAGACAGGACAACCAACCAGGGTTGGAATGGATTAGCCTACAAATAATGAAGAGTTGAGCCCACTCGTGCCCTGGGTGACTTTAACTTTTAAAAATATCTCATTAGGGTTGGCTAGAAAAGTTATATTTTTCTCTTTGGCACAAAGAACCTGTTAGTTTAGTAGTTATTGGAGCAGTAATACTTGTGAATGATGAAAATGGTCTGTGAACTACAGGCATTGCCGATTTACCAATTGAATAAATTGAATGATTTTCACCCTGTTAGTATATCGTTCAAGGCAAACTCATTTTTAATACATATTTTATTGCCCTGGGCTAAACTGTGTTTCTTTGATCCCACTGCAAGGCTGAGCATAAATGGATCATAAAGAATTATGCCATTAGAATTAGAAAGTACAATGTTATTTTATCAATGACATCAAAGTTCATCTGGTTGCCCATTCAAACACACACATTTAGGTCTCTCAGAAAAGTCACAAAAAAGATTGTTGTAAAAGAAATAAGGACCAGAAAATAAAAATTAAGAAAACAATATCCAGATTTTTTTTTTACCAACCAGACAGCTTCTACGTGTGATTGGTAATGATCAGGCTGTACATTTGGCTTGCATCACAAAGCATGATGCTTGTTATGGTCTGTGCTTGGGGCTAGCCTGGGCGCAGTGGTCTATGGCACTGCATCGCAGCGCCCAGGCTCTGTCGCAGCCGGCCGCTGCTGGGAGGTCCGTGGGGCGACGCACAATTGGCCTAGCGTCGTCCGGGTTAGGGAGGGTTTTTCTCATCGTGCACCAGCGACTCCTGTGGCGGGCCGGGCGCAGTGCACGCAAACCAAGGTCTCCAGGTGGACGCTGTTTCCTCCGACACATTGGTGCGGCTGGCTTCCGGGTTGGATGCGCGCTGTGTTAAGAAGCAGTGGTTGGGTTGTGTTTCGGAGGACGCATGACTACTAATAATTGGATACTACGAAATTGGGGAGAAAAAGGGGGTATTTTTTATTTTTTTACAAAAATGAAAATCCCTTAGTGTTGCCACTATTCTAAAACAATCCTCTACTACCAGCATCACTGTAGTCTTGTGTAATTTACTATACACAATGGTACACAAACAAGCCCTGTTAAAAACAAATAGAACAGAAGCTACAGTATTTAAAAAAGGGAACGATGTAGAATATACTGCTGTGTCAATGAGTCAAGGCCATTCAAACAGAACTACTTAAATTGTAGCAATTATAATATTTTTATTTTATTTCATAACATCAAGAATATTGCCATCTTTAATAAAAAATAAAGGTTTCATTCGTAATTACATTGAATTATAATTAAGTTATTTTTGCTAGAAAGCGCTTGAATTTATACACTTCTATAACTGTAACTTTTCTGCCTGTTATTGAATGTAGCTAGTGCCTTTAATAGGTCCTTTGGAGATATACGATTGTATGATGAAGTCCTCCATCTTGGGAACTCATCACCTCTAATCCCCCATGTCTTGTTAAATGGCAGCCCAGGAGAGATGGATTGGCCTCTAAAAAGCAGATGGTGCCAACAGCAATAGGCTGTTGCAGCAATGCACTGATGATCTTCTAGGAAAAACTGAAAACACAGACAGACAGGCAGGCAGGCAGATAGACCTGCACACACACATACAGACGCATGCAAACGCTTAAAAAGTCCAATTACAGTAATTATTCAACACACAACTAAATTGAAGAGTGATGCCTTGCAAATGTTCCGCTGATCTACAGCAGGGTTCTCCAACCTTCTCCAGTATGAGATACTTTTTAATATTTAACATGTCTGTTGCTTCTCATTTTCATTCTAACTTTCAAAAAGGCCCGTTCTTCTTCTCCTCTCTTCTCCCTGCTGCTCATCCCTGGGTCCTTCGTGTACCAGAGAATGTCATGCACTATGTTTTCTGCCAAAATGCCTGGTAAAATAATGGTTCATAAAGAAATCTAAGGCAGGCCTATAAAATCTGTGATTTTTCCCCCTAAATTATTTTATATTTTCCAAAATATTGTTATCTCAGATGTTTTTTCTCTCCTGGTTTTAGATTTTTTTATTTTTATGTTTCACTCTCAAAATTACAATTGTTCAAAGAGAAACAATGATATGTGATGTTTTGAACCGATGTCAATGCTGAAATCACTTGATGAAAACAAACACATTAAGATTTTTTTGAGTTAATTCCTCGTTAATTGCACATCTAGTGTTCCATCTATTGTGCTGGTCTAGCGATGGTTCTGTACTGCTGCTGCTCTCAGACACACCAGAACCCTCAGACACACAGCTCTGTGTTTACAGTGACATAACAGGAGTAGATACTGTGACTGAACTGTGATATCACATGGTAGTGTGACTTAACAGTGATATTACATGTTACTGTGATTTAGTAGTGATATTACATGGTACTGTGACTTAGTGTGATATCACATGTTACTGTGACTTAATAGTGGTATAACATGTTACTGTGACTTAATAGTGGTATAATTGGTACTGTGACTTAGTAGTGATATAACATGTTACTGTGACTTAATAGTGGTATAATTGGTACTGTGACTTAGTAGTGATATAACATGTTACTGTGACTTAATAGTGGTATAATTGGTACTGTGACTTAGTAGTGATATAACATGTTACTGTGACTTAACAGTGATATAACATGTTACTGTGACTTAATAGTGGTATAATTGGTACTGTGACTTAGGAGTGATATTACATGTTACTGTGACTTAGTAGTGATATCACATGTCACTGTGACTTAGTAGTGATATTACATGTTACTGTGACTTAACAGTGATATAACATGTCACTGTGACTTAGTAGTGATATCACATGTCACTGTGACTTAGTAGTGATATTACATGTTACTGTGACTTAGTAGTGATATTACGTTACTGTGACTTAGTAGTGATATTACATGTTACTGTGACTTAATAGTGGTATAATTGGGACTGTGACTTAGTAGTGATATTACATGTTACTGTGACTTAGTAGTGATATTACGTTACTGTGACTTAGTAGTGATATTACATGTTACTGTGACTTAATAGTGGTATAATTGGGACTGTGACTTAGTAGTGATATTACGTTACTGTGACTTAACAGTGATATTACATGTTACTGTGACTTAATAGTGGTATAATTGGTACTGTGACTTAACAGTGATATTACATGTTACTGTGACTTAATAGTGGTATAATTGGTACTGTGACTTAACAGTGATATAACATGTTACTGTGACTTAGTAGTGATATTACGTTACTGTGACTTAACAGTGATATTACATGTTACTGTGACTTAATAGTGATATTACGTTACTGTGACTTAACAGTGATATTACATGTTACTGTGACTTAGTAGTGATATTACGTTACTGTGACTTAACAGTGATATAACATGTTACTGTGACTTAATAGTGGTATAATTGGTACTGTGACTTAATAGTGGTATAATTGGGACTGTGACTTAGTAGTGGTATAATTGGGACTGTGACTTAGTAGTGATATAACATGGTACTGTGACTTAACAGTGATATAACATGTTACTGTGACTTAATAGTGGTATAATTGGGACTGTGACTTAATAGTGGTATAATTGGGACTGTGACTTAGTAGTGATATAACATGGTACTGTGACTTAACAGTGATATAACATGTTACTGTGACTTAATAGTGGTATAATTGGGACTGTGACTTAATAGTGGTATAATTGGGACTGTGACTTAACAGTGATATAACATGTTACTGTGACTTAATAGTGGTATAATTGGGACTGTGACTTAATAGTGGTATAATTGGGACTGTGACTTAACAGTGATATAACATGTTACTGTGACTTAATAGTGGTATAATTGGTACTGTGACTTAGTAGTGATATAACATGTTACTGTGACTTAATAGTGGTATAATTGGTACTGTGACTTAATAGTGGTATAATTGGGACTGTGACTTAACAGTGATATAACATGTTACTGTGACTTAATAGTGGTATAATTGGTACTGTGACTTAGTAGTGATATAACATGTTACTGTGACTTAATAGTGGTATAATTGGTACTGTGACTTAATAGTGGTATAATTGGGACTGTGACTTAACAGTGATATAACATGTTACTGTGACTTAATAGTGGTATAATTGGGACTGTGACTTAATAGTGGTATAATTGGGACTGTGACTTAACAGTGATATAACATGTTACTGTGACTTAATAGTGGTATAATTGGTACTGTGACTTAGGAGTGATATTACATGGCATATATCACATTTGATTTGACATTATGATATATAACAGATAACGACTTTACATCATTAATTCATAGGTAAACCATTTAAATGATATTAACTGAAAGTTAAAATGACTGTACCTCAGATTATGGTAGCGTAAGGAACAAGACTCTAGTGTGTGATCAGCACGGTGAACTTCTCTCATTGTCTCCATGGTGTAATTTTTAAACAGGAAACCATTTGCATTACGTGGCATTAGTAAAGGAATTAGCAAACATGATTTATACTTGCAAGACATTCTTTATTTGAGCAAATTAGTTTCTGTTCCCTTGAAGAACAATGGAGCACTGTCTGACCCTCCCTTCATCTGAGAGACCGAAAAGGCTTTGCTAAACTGGAACTGTGGGACCTTTTTATTCAGACCCTGATTAAGCCACTGCTCCTGAATTAACATTAGAACTGACTCCCAAATGGCACCCTATTCCAGATATAGTACATTACTTTTTGACCAGAGCCATATCAAAAGTAATGCACTATGTAGGGAATAGGGTCCATTTGCGATGGAGACTAGGGCTAGTTCTCTATTCATTCTACAGTGTTATCACTGTTAATCACTCTGCTAGCCAGCCAATCAGGGTGGTAAATAACTAAATGATGACTTTTTGTTTCATTGTTGCTGTCGATAGAGACAAAAAACCAAAAGGAAACTCCGGAGGTATCGATCTGTGTTTGAAATAAATCTGTTGGAACTTGTCTTTTTGGCTGCCTGGCGCTCCAGGCTACTAGTTTCAGTGACGTGCTACTGAATCACCTGGTGTGTTTCCTGAATGGCACCCTACTCCCTATATAGTTGCTCAGGCCTGGTCAAAAGGTAGTGCACTATGAAGGAAATAGGGGGCCATTTGGAATGAAAACATGTTTAAAAAAAAATCTTCCCTCTCCGTCATGGCTCACCTGAAACATGCTCATAGTTATACCACGGCTGGTTAAACTGCTGGATCAGGAAGATGGGCAGGTTATGGCTGGTTAAACTGCTGGTTCAGGAAGATGGGCAGGTTACGGCTGGTTAAACCGCTGGTTCAGGAAGATGGGCAGGTTACGGCTGGTTAAACCACTGGTTCAGGAAGATGGGCAGGTTACGGCTGGTTAAACCTCTGGTTCAGTATGATGGGCAGGTTAAGGCTGGTTAAACTGCTGGATCAGGAAGATGGGCAGGTTACAACTGGTTAAACCGCTGGATCAGGAAGATGGGTAGGTAACGGCTGGTTAAACTGCTGGATCAGTAAGATGGCCATGTTACGGCTGGTTAAACTGCTGGATCAGTAAGATGGGCAGGTTACGGGTAGGATACGCTGGTTAATGAAGATGGGCAGGTTATGGGTGGGTTATGCTGGTTCAGGAAGATGGGCAGGTTATGGGTGGGTTATGCTGGTTCATGAAGATGGGCAGGTTATGGGTGGGTTATGCTGGTTCAGGAAGATGGGATGGTTGTGGGTGGGTTATGCTGGTTCAGGAAGTTGGGCAGGTGACGCTGATTCAGGAAGATGGGCAGGTTATGGGTAGGTTATGCTGGTTCATGAAGATGGGCAGGTTACCGCTGATTCAGGAAGATTACGGGTGGGTAAGGTGGTCGTAGTGTACGGACCGGGGACGGACGTGCAACTATAATCATAATAGGCCCGAGGGGACCTACTAAGTGAGGATGATTGGCATGGTTGTGTGTGAGATGGTCAGACAGGTGAACAGTGAGTTGGGACCAGGCTGTTAACACATGGCCAAGCACTCAGCCAATGAGATTAATGCTTTTGACTGTGTGGCATCAGAGTGACTGGGGATCAGTACAACGTAATTTGGTTGAGCCATATAAGGGCATAGTCAGACAGCTGCTCATAACAAGAGCCAATCAATCCCACACGTCTCCATCCCTGCCACGCTTCCAGTGGCTCACCTCAGGTAAAGATTATCACGTCCAGATGCCTTAGTTATTTTCTCACAATCTTGAAGAATAAGGTTACATTCAGCCACATTTCGAATGATAACTTGTTGTTAGTGTTGAGCGACTATCCAACATTCCATTATTTTTTATTATTTTTAAGAACTAATTGACAGATGCTGGTTCAATTATTTGAATTACATTTATTATTCCAAAAAAATAAATATGTGAGCTCTACGTAGTTTAGCACAGAAAATGTGGTAATTAACTACAATGACCATAATCCTTTTTGTGCACCTACATTTCCAGTCTGTTTGTTTATTTTACACCTGCTACAGAAGAGACATAAAGAATGTGCGATCAAGAGGGGATATAGAGATCAGCTGTTGCTCCGGGAACGTATCTCTACCAAGATCTAAGCGATTGATATTATTCAGCAGTCATAAAAGTGAGTCATATTTTCTTTGAAGAACTACAAAAGAATGACTTTGTCAGACAGCGTAGTCAGCAGCTCTAACGAGATGAGACGATGACATAGAATGAAATAATACAGTCATCAAATAAAAGAAATGTAATAGAAACAAAGAAATCAGAAATGTGTTAAAGTGAAGTACTGTGAATAAATGATGGTTAATGAGGAGTAATGAGCAGTCTCTACCATTATGGGACTTGTATTCATTGTTTTATTCTGTGTTGTAACACAATTCAAGCCACGTAATGCATGTGTATTTAATGCAAATAATAATAATAATCAAAACCAAAATCGAAAAACCGTGATATATATATATATTTTTAAATTGAGTCGAAAAACCGAACTGACCACAAAAAAAAGCATTAATCACTCAAGCACTACTTGTTTTGAATCAGAAAAACCCCCCCAGAAAAGATACGGTTTAAAAATAAATATTTTAACTTATCAAGAAATATTTAATGTTGTGTCTCAGTATACATGACTGGTATTGCTGCTTCTAAGGATACATGGACTCTGAGTCAATAGAAACGTGCTCAACACTTCCAGTTGTGCCTCTCCCTGAGTGCTTTTGACATCTACGTGCTCCTCTAATTCCACCTATGTCCTGTGGCAGATGTTATGAAATCATGTAAATTTATTGGTGACATTGAGACACTTTTTTCCTTCCTTCTTTGCGATTCAAATGAGTGTCACCCTGCTTCCTCACCCTGCTTAACACTAAACGGTTCACGTATTGGTTGGCAGTGGCAGCCTCTCCACCAACAGCTGTGACCCCTCGCAGGAAGTCAGCTATCCCACTTCCTGTAGCAAGCTGTGCCACTGGCTCCTCCTGGCCGGGGATGGCATTCTAATTGGTGTCCTCTCACCTTTTAACACCGCAATGCGAAAATCTCTGACAGTTCTTGGCAGCAGGAAGACTTCAACTGTCCTTGAAAAAAAGACTCCCAAAAAAGTCTGATCAGATGCAAAAACATGAGGAAGTTAAAGGTTAAAGGTTAAAGTTTAAGGAAGTTAAAACAAGTCTTTTAAAGGAAAAGTAATGTTGAAGGAGGTTGTGGAGACGATTGAGGTTGGACTCAACAACTGAAAGGAATGGAAGGATGATGGTGAGAAGGAACTGGCTCATATTAACGTTGTCTGATGGGTCGAAGATATTGAACGACTCCATTATTAAATTAGGGCTCTGTTCAAACCGTATGAGCTGAAAATGTGCTTCATAGCATGTTTGACAATTAAAGGCATTATTCCTGCAGTCGCGGAGTCTGAACTCTCTGTAAACACTGCCGTATGTCGGCTCAATCGGAAATTACCTTTAAATTCGAAAGCAGATATTCTGCGATACAGATTGACTCCAGCCCTTATTTGCTTTTCATCTCTGCTAGTGGTTAGAAGCCCTAAATCACGTCGGCCTGATTGTGGGACTCGAGTTAAGGCTGGCACGCTGGTAGATAACATACTATTCACTGTGTATTATAAGAGAGGATTTAACTTTAGGAATCAGGTGTTAGCAATGCATGAGAAGTGGAACTGAACAATTTCACACATTCAAAGTCAGTTATATACTGTACATCATTTAACATGCTTTTGATAAATAATGATTTGGTTCTGTATAAACCAATAAACCTTCTAATAAAAATATAATTACAAATAAACTCCTTGAATTAAAAGTAATTGCAAACACTTCAACTTTAGTTGCCGTTTTACATGAATAGTTCAACTGCAAATTAGTTTAGCGATAAATATGATTCATAATAGTTTTATTATTATTATTGTATTCTACTGGAATAAGATCATACAGTATAATCATAATGTTTCGCTACAATTTGTCCATGTTTATCATTGCTTGGTATCAGTTACAATGAACAAACTCATAGGATTTAAATATCTATGGAGCATGATGGGATACCAGATCACTGTAAAAGAAGGGGGTTTAAATATCAACGACATCGCCTGCACTTTTGACTTTATCAGATGATGCAGTGAGGAAAATAACATTCTCTACACTGTTAAAAGAGGAAGCCCTTGAGCATCAAACATCTAAATGTCAGAGCCGGGCTAAATTCAAAGAGTAAATTATTCATGTGACCCCCGGCAGAGGCAGAACCGGAGGTCATCGCCAAGACTCATATTGAAAGGGGGAAACTGACAGCAAGCACTACCAGTGATGATGTGTCACAAATGGAATCCTATTCCCTATTAAGTGCACTACTTTTGACCATATGCTTATGGCATTCCCTATGGGCCCTGCTTAAAATTTAGTGCACTAAATAGGGAATAGGGTCCAATTTGAGACACATGCATAGTCTTCAGAAGTCGGTTTAGAGAGGTGGTGGTGGGGGGGGGTCAGCGTTTCAGCAGCTGTTACAGCAAGCAGGGGAGTGACCTGCTCACTAAACCATAAATAAATGTTGGATAATATGCAGAAGGGTAATCTCTAAGAAGAGTAGTAGTGCTTGGAGGTATGGCGGCTCCTTTGCCCTGGAGGGTGATGCATGGAGATGAGAGGCAACACTCCCTCCACAGCCAACACTGTCATGTCACTGTTTACTTCATGTTTCCTTTGATCTCCATTGATCAGTGAACATATTTTAAAACTGATATGAAAGAATTCATGCGACACCGGTAGCAAATAGGAGGGAAAAGAACATATAGGTGGTAACAGATAGGTGGTAACAGAACATATAGGTGGTAACAGATAGGTGGTAACAGAACAGATAGGTGGTAACAGAACAGATAGGTGGTAACAGATAGGTGGTAACAGAACAGATAGGTGGTAACAGAACCGATAGGTGGTAACAGAACATATAGGTGGTAACAGAACATATAGGTGGTAACAGATAGGTGGTAACAGAACAGATAGGTGGCAACAGAACAGATAGGTGGTAACAGAACAGATAGGTGGTAACAGAACAGATAGGTGGTAACAGAACCGATAGGTGGTAACAGAACATATAGGTGGTAACAGAACATATAGGTGGTAACAGATAGGTGGTAACAGAACAGATAGGTGGTAACAGAACAGATAGGTGGTAACAGAACAGATAGGTGGTAACAGGACAGATAGGTGGCAACAGAACATATAGGTGGTAACAGGACAGATATGTGGTAACAGAACAGATAGGTGGTAACAGGACAGATAGGTGGTAACAAAACAGATAGGTGGTAACATGACAGATAGGTGGTAACAGAACAGATAGGTGGTAACAGAACAGATAGGTGGTAACAGAACAGATAGGTGGTAACAGGACAGATAGGTGGCAACAGAACATATAGGTGGTAACAGGACAGATAGGTGGTAACAGAACAGATAGGTGGTAACAGGACAGATAGGTGGTAACAGAACAGATAGGTGGTAACAGGACAGATAAGTGGTAACAGGACAGATAGGTGGCAACAGAACATATAGTTGGTAACAGGACAGATAGGTGGTAACAGAACAGATAGGTGATAACAGAACAGATAGGTGGTAACAGAACATATAGGTGGTAACAGAACAGATAGGTGGTAACAGAACAGATAGGTGGTAACAGAACAGATAGGTGGTAACAGATAGGTGGTAACAGAACAGATAGGTGGTAACAGGACAGATAGGTGGTAACAGAACAGATAGGTGGTAACAGAACAGATAGGTGGTAACAGAACATAGAGGTGGTAACAGATAGGTGGTAACAGAACAGATAGGTGGCAACAGAACAGATAGGTGGTAACAGAACAGATAGGTGGTAACAGAACAGATAGGTGGTAACAGAACCGATAGGTGGTAACAAAACATATAGGTGGTAACAGAACATATAGGTGGTAACAGATAGGTGGTAACAGAACAGATAGGTGGTAACAGAACAGATAGGTGGCAACAGAACAGATAGGTGGTAACAGAACAGATAGGTGGTAACAGAACAGATAGGTGGTAACAGAACCGATAGGTGGTAACAAAACATATAGGTGGTAACAGAACATATAGGTGGTAACAGATAGGTGGTAACAGAACAGATAGGTGGTAACAGAACAGATAGGTGGTGACAGATAGGTGGTAACAGAACAGATAGGTGGTAACAGAACAGATAGGTGGTAACAGAACAGATAGGTGGTAACAGGACAGATAGATGGCAACAGAACATATAGGTGGTAACAGGACAGATAGGTGGTAACAGAACAGATAGGTGGTAACAGGACAGATAGGTGGTAACAGAACAGATAGGTGGTAACAGGACAGATAGGTGGTAACAGAACAGATAGGTGGTAACAGAACAGATAGGTGGTAACAGGACAGATAGGTGGCAACAGAAAATATAGGTGGTAACAGGACAGATAGGTGGTAACAGAACAGATAGGTGGTAACAGGACAGATAGGTGGTAACAGAACAGATAGGTGGTAACAGGACAGATAAGTGGTAACAGGACAGATAGGTGGCAACAGAACATATAGGTGGTAACAGGACAGATAGGTGGTAACAGAACAGATAGGTGGTAACAGAACAGATAGGTGGTAACAGAACATATAGGTGGTAACAGAACAGATAGGTGGTAACAGAACAGATAGGTGGTAACAGAACATATTAAGTGGTAACAGGACATAGAGGTTTTAACAGATAGTAATATATAGGTGGTAACAGATTGGAAGGAAACAATTCAAGGACTAAATAAACAACATTATTCACTATTCAGTGTGTTTGGACAGAATGCATTGTCAAAAGATGCTGCATGAATATGGTGTTATCGTCAATTAACTATTTTGTGCACCGAACAGGTAAGACCAGAGAGTACTACCATGCAGTGTTGCCAACTAATTTTCAGGGTAAGTTACTAGAAGCATGTTGATTTGTTGTTTAAAGTTGCTAAATGACGTTGTGATGTCATTGCGTAAGAACGTAAAACTGCGTCATTACGTTAGAGTACAGAATAACGTTACTCACATTGACTGGCCATCTCGGCAAAAAATATGATTTGACATTTGTTCAGGTACAGACTCCCACTCGTTTCTGTACTTCTGGCTGTACAATTTTGATTGAGACATGTTGATTGATGTTGTAAGTTCTGTTCAAGATCAAACATGTGTGACTAACTTAATTCATTGGGTTTGGCTCGTCGAACCCGTACTACTGCTGATGCAGTCAGCCAACAATGATTTGCAATTTACTGAAATTGCCTCTGGCCTGCTGCTGCCTGTGTACGAGCTGAGCGTCTGCTGCTGCCTGGGCACGAGCTGAGCGCCTGCTGCTGCCTGGACACGAGCTGAGCACCTGCTGCTGCCTGTGTACTGAGCACCTGCTGCTGCCTGTGTACGAGCTGAGCGCCTGCTGCTGCCTGTGTACCTGAGCGCCTGCTGCTGCCTGTGTACGAGCTGAGCACCTGCTGCTGCCTGTGTACGAGCTGAGCGCCTGCTGCTGCCTGTGCACGAGCTGAGCACCTGCTGCTGCCTGTGTACGAGCTGAGCGCCTGCTGCTGCCTGGGCACGAGCTGAGCACCTGCTGCTGCCTGTGTACGAGCTGAGCGCCTGCTGCTGCCTGGGCACGAGCTGAGCACCTGCTGCTGCCTGTGTACGAGCTGAGCGCCTGCTGCTGCCTGTGCACGAGCTGAGCACCTGCTGCTGCCTGTGTACGAGCTGAGCGCCTGCTGCTGCCTGTGTACGAGCTGAGCGCCTGCTGCTGCCTGTGTACGAGCTGAGCACCTGCTGCTGCCTGGGCACGAGCTGAGCACCTGCTGCTGCCTGTGTACGAGCTGAGCGCCTGCTGCTGCCTGGGCACGAGCTGAGCACCTGCTGCTGCCTGTGTACGAGCTGAGCGCCTGCTGCTGCCTGTGTACGAGCTGAGCGCCTGCTGCTGCCTGTGTACGAGCTGAGCGCCTGCTGCTCGCGTAACTCAAAATGTACTTTTGAAGCCAGGCACGTGTGTTGTGACTGAGTGTGCTAAAATTTCCTTTTTTTTTTTGCTAGGTGCTGTTTGAAAAAAACGTTGCCAGGGTAGTCTGAGAAGTTCCTAAATCTAGCAACAAAATGGCTAAATTGGCATCACTGCTACCATGTCTACACCTATCATATTGATCACACAGATGTGGTATATGTGTGTGTGAGCACAATGCCTATGCGGTGTGCATTTGTATCAGGGTTGGGGATAAATTTGGAATTTCTGAGTTTAATTAAATTCAAAATAATGAATTTTAATTGGATTTGAATTGGCCACAACCCACAGGAATTAGAATTTGAATTGAAGGAAGTATAATTCTCATGAATTCCGCCGAAGTCGGTCCCTCTCCTTGTTCGGGCGGCGTTCGGCGGTCGACGTCACCGGCTTTCTAGCCACCGCCGGTCCACTTTTCATTTTCCATTTGTTTTGTCTTTGTTTTATCACACCTGGCTTCACTCAACCAATTACCTGATTATTATTGAACCCTCTGTTGCCCATGTTGTGTTTGTGAGTGATTGTTACTTGCATTTTCGGTCCGTCATTTTGTGTGCTCGTGATATTAACTTTGTACATTTATCATTTTGCGTAAAAGTACGTTGACTACTCATATCTGCTGTCCTGCGCCTGACTCTCTACACCAGCTACACACAGGACCCTTACAATAATGGAATTTAAACCAATTCAACTGAGATGTGAAACATGAAAGTCTCATTCATTTGATAAATATTTTATCAAAAGGATATGCTACTTATTCATGCAACTAATACACATACCATTTCAATATTACTTTGATTAGAAATTAAAGATGTCAAACAATATTATTACAATATTAACAATATTACAATAACAATTTATGTCATGAGATCTTAGATTGTTCCCTTCCATACTGCAGTGTTTGCTCTAATGCATTCTGAGAAATGAATTATTTCAGATAGGGTATTATGAGTTATTATAGAGAACCCGCAACATGATCTTAAAATATCTTGAAACTGTAATTATTTAAAATAGTTTTAGGATACATTTTTCAACCCTATATTACTGTAAAAGGTCTGGGTGTAGCTGGTGCAGAGGAGTCAGGCGCAGGACAGCATGAGTAATAAAGTAACTTTACTCAAAATTACCAAATACATGAAGTAATACCAAGCCCACACAAAAGGACTGAAGTACATAAATCAAACACACACAAAAACCATGGGGAAAACAGAGGGTTAAATAATGAACATGTAATTGGGGAATTGAAACCAGGTGTGTAAAACAAAGACAAAACAAGTGGAAATTGAAAAGTGGATCGGCGATGGCTAGAAGGCCGGTGACGTCGACCGCCGAACGCCACCCGTACTAGGAGAGGGACCGACTTCGGAGGAAGTCGTGACAATTACATGATACTAGTAACTTTAAATGATGTTAAGATAAACATGTCTATGGTGATGTGCAGAATAAATATGCCATTTGAATTTAATTTAATTTCTTTGAATACAATTATACCTCCTTAAATTCAAACAGTGCTTCTTGTGGGGTGTGTCCAATGAATTGGAATTAAAGAGCAATTCACAACTCAGTTCTGAGTTGACCCCAACCTTGATTTATATGTGTGTCTGTGTGTTTGAGCCTCCAATAATAAACATATTACCTTGAAAAACTATAGATGAATGGGACCTCCAAACCAACACTGATCTTCAATTAGTCTATAGAATGACAATACTGAGAAGGAAAGGAAACCAACACTGATCTTCAATTAGTCTATAGAACGACAATACTGAGAAGGAAGGGAATCCAACACTGATCTTCAATTAGTCTATAGAACGACAATACTGAGAAGGAAGGGAATCCAACACTGATCTTCAATTAGTCTATAGAACGACAATACTGAGAAGGAAGGGAATCCAACACTGATCTTCAATTAGTCTATAGAACGACAATACTGAGAAGGAAGGGAAACCAACACTGATCTTCAATTAGTCTATAGAACGACAATACTGAGAAGGAAGGGAAACCAACACTGATCTTCAATTAGTCTATAGAACGACAATACTGAGAAGGAAGGGAAACCAACACTGATCTTCAATTAGTCTATAGACCGACAATACTGAGAAGGAAGGGAATCCAACACTGATCTTCAATTAGTCTATAGAACGACAATACTGAGAAGGAAGGGAAACCAACACTGATCTTCAATTAGTCTATAGAACGACAATACTGAGAAGGAAGGGAAACCAACACTGATCTTCAATTAGTCTATAGAATGACAATACTGAGAGGGAATGGAGAAAGAGAAAAATCAATAGCACATTTTCTGCTGTTTTGTCTAAGGAGTTTTATGTTTGCAGAGATTAAAGCGGACAAGACCAAGATTAATGGAGGACTATCTGTTTCCACTTGAAAAACATTTCATTTGCTTTTGTGGCCTTGCCAGTTTAAAGACAAAGCAATCCAATGTCATTTACCTTTTAGTGTATATAGCTGAATGCAATGTAGGTCTACAGAAAGACTGTTCAGATACTTGCCTGATATGGATTGAACAGGGCCTGAGATCATGCAGCGATAGAGAGCAGTAAACTTCTTTTTTTTTTTTTTTACTTTTGAGGTTTTCTCTCAAGAAGGCCATGTCAAGACAGAACAATGTCCTTCAGTTACAATCCACTTGCACTGGCCCGGCAACATTGTTTTAAAAAAATCTATTAAAGCTAGCAAGTCATTTACAACATTAAAGAATATCTAATTATTTCCGAACAAGCCAACAACCTTGATTTTCTGTTGTTTATTATCTCTGAGGTCTTTCACTGTATGTGTAAAAACACCTGCAGAGTTTTGATTGGAATGACATCAGGATTACAACCTGTTACCAGATGCGTCAGACTAGCCAGTCTAGTGGACGTCTAATGAATCATGAATCCTTTGAATACTAAGTGGCAGATGAGAAGTCACCAGCTGAGCGGTTGTTTTTGGCTTGACTGGTATACCCTAAACACCTGCGCTATGACAGCGATGAGGCCCCACCTTCCAAGCTCACATAACTGTCTTGATTGTCGCAAGGGATTTCATGGATACCATGTACACACATAAGTCTTTGGCATTGAAATCTGAAGGCTAAATAAATTACTTTTCAGTTGCTTTATGGTGTTTTTACAAGATGCTGAGATGGTCTATCCATAATATACAAAGTTATACATAAAATGTTTTATTTGTTGTTGTGGAAAATCCCCCCAAAACGTCATCTTCTGAATCTCTTTAAACTGATCATCTCACTAGGTCATTAATGAAAAGTGTTGTGTCTTTGGCATCATTAAAATGAGGACTGTTATTTTATCAAATCAATTCTCTGTAATTATTAGTACGTCATTAAACTAGGAAGTTGGGGCACCAAGGAAAATCTTCAGATTACAAAGTTATACTTTTCCTAATGTAACTCTTCAGATATTTTAATATCTGATCAATTAGTCTTCTAATTAATTAATTATTCGTTACCTCACGTTAGTCTCATTCCAAACGTAGTAAATTGTTTGTTATCTGCACGAACCCAGCCTTTACTATGAATCATCCATATGTCATCAATTGTCTTAATAATTTATTTACCAACTAAATAAATATTCACAGAAATGCATAAACAAACAGTAGATATGGTTACAACTAAATGATAGGGGAGGTTCCCTAGTGGACTAAGCCGATATGACAGCTTAGCGGACAAAGGGAAGTGGGTGTGGACTGAGAAGGGCGGGAAAGACAAAAATGAGTAACTACAGTTGTTAATTATATTAATTGAAATACTAATCCTTTGCACATGAATGCTCACTCATTGGGTAATAATTGCAATCAATATATATTTATTTACGCTCAGTGTGTCGTCGTGATCTCTGTTGGAATCGTCCGTCTTTGTGTTGGAAAGTTCATCCAAGCGTCTCTCTGCTTCCCTGGAGTCTTTTGTGGTTAGAATGGATACTTCAGAGTACCATTCAGAAATATTCTTGTAGAGTAGATGTTTCGGCGGTTGTCGGTCTTCGCATGTCTGGTCCACACAATTTCTAGCTGCAGACTAGTAAATAGTATTGAAGATTTGCTCTTATTCTGCTGGGATCGATAGTCTCAGTCTTGAACCATTTCCACCCGTGTAGCCAATGCTCCACGTGGTATGATTAGGAATTCAACAACCATTACAACCTTAGCTTATACTGAGGTTTTTGTGGTCTCTACTCAACCTTCGCCCCCTCGGTGATCGAGGTATCCTCTCAAGAGGATTTTTTCAGGTGGGTTTTTTATTCCTAACTGTAGAAAAGGGCTGTCCCATGAGCCAGATCATGTCTGTGCTCAAGGAGGCGGGCCAGTGACTTAGTTAAACTTTAAAGGAAATACAATTCTCTCACATTAACAGTTTAAAATCACATTACATAATTTCACAAATAGTTTCATCTTTACTCATTCATTTTATACAATAATTAGATGCAATCCTCATAACGGCGGCTCCTGTATAAACAGAGTTCTGGTAATTTGGCTGTATTGTCTTTCATGAGGTCACAAACATGAAACAAAATGGACCGGGTAGTAGCTGGCTTCTCCACCATTTACACATTCTCCAAAACATGGATATTGTTCAGTTCTCAAGTCCTGTGATGTAGAAGAAGTTCCTTTGTTCTCTCTTTGTGTCTCTTGCTGCATGGCCAGGAGGAGAGTCTCCTTCAGGAATTTATGACCTGAGATAACAGAACCTTGGTGTTGGAGGGAGAGAGGGGGAAGCCACTCGCTATACCCAAAGAGGCCGACGTCATGACAAAAGAGACTTAAGGTTTTATTTTTTATTTTTTTATCTTTAAAACTTCTTATGGCTGGGGGGCAGTATTGAGTAGCTTGGATGAATAAGTTGCCCAAAATAAACTGCCTGCTCCTCACTCTCAGTTGCTAATATTATTATTAGTATTAGAAACTTCAGAGTGTTTTCTGAAGTTTCTAAAACTGCTTGAAGGATGTCTGTGAGTATAACAGAACTCATATGGCAAAAACCTGAGGATAAATCAAAATAGGAAGTGAGAAATCTGAGGCTGGTATGTACTCAACACAGTTCCCATTGAAATCCCCTTGAGATATTAATGTTGCACTTCCTAGGGCTTCCACTAGATGTCATCCGTCTATAGAAATTTGAATGAGGCTTCTACTGTGTTGTGGGACTGAATGACAGCAGAATGAATCAGTGTCTGGCAGTCAGCCATTTTCTGGTCATGCGCTTTGCACATGATAGTGACCTGCATTCCATGTCTCCTGAAGACACAAAGGAATACTCCGGTTGGAACTTTATTGAAGATTAATGTTAAAAACATCCTGATGATTGATTCTGTACTTAGTTTGAAATGTTTCTTTGACCTGTAATATAACTTTTTGAAGTTTTTGTCCGACGCTGACCAGAACGAGCGTTTGGATATGTATACCAAACGCGCTAACAAAAGTAGCTAATTGGACATAAATAACAGACATTATTGAACAAATCAAGCATTTATTGTGGACCTGGGATTCCTTGGAGTGCATTCTGATGAAGATCATCAAAGGTAAGGGAATATTTAGCATGTAATTTATGGTTTATGTTGACTACAACAACGGCTATTTTGACTTGATTGTTCTGAGCGCCGTCTCAGATTATTGCATGGTTTGCTTTTTCCGTAAAGTTTTTTTGAAATCTGACACAGCGGTTGCATTAAGGACAGGTATATCTATAATTCCATGTGTATAACTTGTATTACCATCTACATTTATGATGAGTATTTCTGTTGAATCGATGTGATTATGCAAAATTACTAGATGTTTTTGGTACTAGTGAATGTAACGCGCCAATGTAAACTCAGATTTTTTTATATAAATATGAACTTTATCAAACAAATCATACATTTATTGTGGAACATGAAGTCCTATGAGTGTCATCGGATGAAGATCATCAAATGTTAGTGATTCATTTTATATCTATTTGTGCTTTTTGTGACTCCTCTCTTTGGCTGGGAAAATGGCTGTGTTTTTCTGTGGCTTGGTGGTGACCTAACATAATCGTTTGTGGTGCTTTCACTGTAAATCCTATTTGAAATCGGACACTGTGGTGGGATTAACAAAACGGTACAAGATACATGTATGTTTAAGGAATTTTAATTTTGAGATTTCTGTTGTTTTGAATTTGGCGCCCTGCACTTTCACTGGCTGTTGTCATATCATCCCGTTAACCGGATTGCAGCCCAAAGAGGTTTTAACTGGGCGCATATGGTACATGGTACTACCTTAAGAATGAATCACACATCACATCTGCTGTTGCCTGTGATCATTTCCTTCCGACAAAAAGCGAGCGCCAGTCTATTGCACCTTACAGTCGAGCAGCATTTCCAACAGACAGTGTGGCTATCTCTTGTCAGGGGATATATCTTGAAATTGAAAATTCCACAGCTGTGACACATGTTCAGACAGCAACAGAGCTACGTAACTACGAGTACGGTGGAGAGGTGTCAATCATTAAATTATCACTTATATCTTGGTGGGAAAAGGAATGAGGTGTCAGAACAAAAATACTAAAGAGTGATGATGTGGAGTGTCCGTCAAACTAGAACAAATCTGGGGTTTATTTAACTCTCAGTTACTCTCAAATTAGTGATGTTTGCACACGTGTGTGGCTGGTGCAGATATTTGGAGAAAACATTGAACGTAATGTGTACAAACATGTTTTAGTTACTCATGTTTGAATTCACTATTCACCATTTACCTTTTGAGAAGATGTGACACGTGAAAGCAAAAATCAAAGTCTCAAAATCACACCAGAATTTAGAATCAGAACCCCCCAAACATACAGGTATCAGTATTGGTTAAAAATGTAAATAAACTAAACTTATTTGCAGATGATCTGCTGATATACCTGACCAATGTTGAAAACTCAATGCCCCCCCTGTTAAAAATAATTTCAGAATAGTCTGAAATTTCAGGATATTTATGTGAAGTTATGTGAAAAAAATAAATAAATGGCAATAGGAAAAAGAAAAAGAATAACTGACTATCTACAGCAATCCTTTAAGTGGACCACAAAAAATATGAAATACTTAGTAGGCTTAATGAGTGACAAGAAACAATTATGCTGAACAAAAATAGAAACGCTGTGATAACATGCGTCTTGGTGAGAGGTGTAGGAGTCAGGCGCAGGAGAGAGCAGGGATGTCTGAGAAGCGTGTTTAATAATATAGTCCACCAATACAAAACGGCACAGACAAAAATCCCAAAACTACGCTCTCGAATAATCAGAAACTCGTGCAAACGCACGGAGGAACAAACACAGTTCCGACACTTTACATACAAGTGCGTAATAGCGAAAAAACAACAAACATCAAATACAATCGAGCGCAATGCACACAAATCTAATCCTGCACGAATTACGGCAGGTAACAGGTGCCCTATATACCCACAGAAATCAAAGCAATTGAAAACCAGGTGTGAAAAGGAACACAGACAAAACAACCAGAAAAAGAAAAAGGGATCGGTAGCGGCTAGTAGACCGGCTAGTAGACCGGCTAGTAGACCGGCGACTCCGAGCGCCGCCCGAACAGGGAGAGGAGTTACCTTCGGTAGAAGTCGTGACAAACGCAACCTGCAACAATTTAAAAAGATTTTACTGAGTTACAGTTCCTATAAGGAAATCTGTCAATGTAAATGCATTCATTAGGGCCTAATCTATGGATTTCACATAACTTGGCCCAGCCAATCACAATGATTGTTTCCCCACAAAGAGCTTTATTAAAGACAGAAGTTCTCCCCAGCATCTCCCCCACTCCCCCTCAGCAGGTGAAGACACCAGATGTGGAGGTTCTGGGCTGGCATGGTTACACTTGGTCTGCGGTTGTGAGGCTGGTTGGACGTATTGCCAAATTCTCAAAAATGACATTGGAGGCAGCTTATGGTAAAGAAATTAACATTGAATTGTCTTGCAACAGCTACGGTGGACATTTCTGCAGTCAGCATGCATATAGCAAGCTCTCTCAAAACTTGAGACATTGTGTCATTGTTCCAAAATTTGAGAGAAATAACATTTCTGGCATCTTTAATTCCAGCTCATGAAACATGGGACCAACACTTTACATGTTGCATTTGTATTTTTGTTCAGTATACTGTATATTTTTTAAATAACTGTATACATTGGCTGTTAATGTGCTTCTGTTCTGTAGGTGGCGCTGTGTACTCTTTTCAAAGGATGGATCCCAATCTCTCAAAGGCCCGAGGATAGAGGTGGACAAAGGTGGTCTGCCAGTCACTTGGACGACAACCAAACTTGGGATGGGGGGAGGTTTTAGCGAGTGGAATAGTGGAGAAAAAGGTTTACCCAGTAGCAGTGCAAATATCATGGTACAGCTATATGGAAACTCAATCATAATGGTACTTTTTACCATGTTTACAAACATATATTATGACAAATATAATTGAAACTTGTAATTCATCATGGTAAATGGTGAAATAAGTATAGCCAGTTGTAATTGTAATGGCTTAGCACATAATAAGAAAAGGCGATCAGTATTTACCTTGCTAAAAGTGTCACGACTTCCGCCGAAGTCGGTCCGTCTCCTTGTTCGTGCGGTGTTCGTCGGTCGACGTCACCGACTTTCTAGCCATCGCTGATCCATTTTTCATTTTCCATGTCTCCCAGTCCCTGCTGCTGATTAAAATCCCCACAGCATGATGCTACCACCAACATGCCTCTCCATATGTATGGTACAAGGTTTCCTTCAGACGTGACGCTTGGTACTCAGGCCAAAGAGTTCAATCTTGGTTTCATTAGACCAGATAATCTTGTTTTTCATGGTCTGAGAGTACTTTAGGTGCCTTTTGGCAAACTCCAAGTGGGATATCATGTGCATTTTACTGATTAAAGGCTTCCGCCTGGCTTCTCTACCTTAAGGCCTGATTGGTGGAGTGCTGTAGAGATGGTTGTCCTTCTGGAAGGTTCTCCCATCTCCACAGAGGAAGTCTAGAGATCAGTCAGAGTGAGCATCGGGTTCTTGGTCACCTCCCTGACCAAGGCCCTTCTCCAGCGATTGCTCAGTCAGCACTAGGAAGAGTCTCTAGGAAGACTCTTGGTGGTTCCCAACCTCTTCTATTTAAGAATGATGGAGGCCACTGTGTTCTTGGGGACGTTCAAAGCTGCAGAATTGTTTTGTTACCCTTCCCCTGTCGCTGACCTTCTTGCCATCGCTGATCCATTTTCCATTTGTTTTGTCTTGTCTTCCATCACACCTGGTTCCAATCCCATCAATTACATGTTGTGTATTTAACCCTCTGTTTCCCCTCATGTCTTTGTCGGTGATTGTTGTATGTTTTGTCATGTTCTGGTGTGTGATGAGTTTTGTACCCTTTTATATTATTTTTGTATATATTGGTTTTCTGAGTTTTTTTGAGCATTTATTCAACTGCTCCGTTTATAACAAGTTCACTCTCCTGCGCCTGACTTCCCTGCCGCCAGCATGCACTCATTACAAAAAGAGAAGGAATATAATATCTATTATTTACAGGAAAGTCATTCAACAATTTTAGATGAAGTGTGGAAAAGGGACTGGAGGGGGAGACGAAATATACTTCTCCCATGGGCAAAGAAACACAAAAGGAGTGATGATATTAATTAACAATTCTGATCCAAATTTGCAAATTGTCCAAACAGATCCACAAGGCAGATGGATTCTTTTAAATGTGTTATTGGACCATAAACAGATTTTCTCATGAAGTCTATGACAAATAATGATGATCCACGCTTCTTTGAAATATCTATAATAATGTAGCCTACAAGCAATGCAAGAATGTATTATTTTGATGGGATATTATAATATGGTTTTAAACACATCAATGGACCGTAAAGGAAATCACACTACGAACTATCCCGAGTATCATGAATATATTGGAAATAGTGGATATATGGAGGCTTAAATATCCTGACCTAGTGAGATATACATGGCAGAGTTTCAATCAAGCTAGTCACCTTGACTACGTTCTTATGTCATTCCCGCTGGCACCAAAAGTTTAAAAAGTGTTGATAGGGGACAGAATGCGTTTGGACTATCAAATAATTTACATATACATTACTCTTACAGAATTTCTACGTGGGCGAGGATATTTGAAAAATTTATCAAAGCCTATGGGATGTCAGCTTATTTTTAACCACACATATTCTAGCTCATTTTTCAAAAAACAACTGACATAACATATACAGCAGATCTCGTTATTGTATGGAACACTTTTAAGTGTGCCTTTAGAGGCCATGCAATTAAATACTCATATGTAGGAGCAAAAACAAAAAGAACTGGAGGAACATATTCAAGAAAGATCAAGTGTAATATGTTTTATTTATTTAACCTTTAATTAACAAGGAAGGGCTCATTGAGATTAACATCTCTTTTTCAATAGCGCCCTGTTCAAGATAGGCAGCACCAAGTCATTACAAAAAAATGACAGACAGACAACATGAAAAACTACAAGTAATCTAGTAAAAACCATTGAATTCACAAGAGTATAAAACAGCAAATTAAAAACATTGACAGGTCAGGGAATCAGCCTCAAAATCCTTCATCAGTGTTTTAAAAACACCAATCGGGACAAGTTCTTCCAGTTTAAAAGTATTTTGTAAGGTGTTCCAAGACGATGGCGTAGAGGACATAAAAGCCATTTTACCAAATTCAGTTCGGACATTTGGAACAGTTAGCAGAATAAAGTCCAACGAACGAAGAGAGTACCCAAAACATTTCTGAACAATAAAATGCACAAATAAAAAGGTAATAAATAAAAGTATACCAGTGACTGAGCCTACGAGTGACTAGAGAAGGCCAGCCAACCCTGGTATACAAAGTGCAGTGGTGCGTAAGGGTTTTGCAGTTTAAAATAATCTCAAAGTGCCATGGTAAAGAGTGTCAATTGATCTCAAACGCTGAGTGGAAGCATTCATATATAAAACATCCCCATAGTCTAGTAAAGGCATACATGTAGCTGATACTACTAGCCTCCTTCTGGCTTCAAAAGATAAACAGGCCTTATTCCTAAAATAAATCCCAATTTCAGCTTAATTTTTTTGTAAATGGTTGAATATGCAATTTAAAAGAGAGTCATCAATTAAAATTCCAAGATATTTACTTGAGGTTACAACCTCAATCTCCTTGCCCTGACATGTAGTAACAGGTGAAAGGTTCAGAGGTCTATTTCTTGCAGTAGAAAACACCATTAGCTTAGTTTTCTCAGTATTGAGGATAAGCTTCAATTGACACAAGGTATGTTAACCAGTATAAAAAGCAGCAAGTTCTGGAAAGCTTTTGTAAGAGACAAGGCACAACAGTATCATCAGCATAAAAATGAAGTTGTGCATTTTGGACATTTTTGTCTCAATCATTTATATAAATAGTGAATAAGAGAGGACCAAGTACAGAGCCTTGGGAAACACCATTCAAGACAGACAATTTAACAGACATAAGCCCATTTATTATACAAATAAAATGAACTGGATGTAATATTTGGAAAAATACACCAAATATTTTTTACATTTTCAACCTAGATATGCTCTCCAAAATAATTTACTGATACTTGTTACAAATGACGGCATCACCCATGATTCACTATTTTGGAAGAGCAAGTCAAATACTTTAAGCATATGTTTTCATTTTAGTCTCCTCCATCTCTTCTAAACGGAAGCAAAAAGCATAGATTTTAATTTCTATTAATAATGTTAAATTAACAGCAGAAACAGAACAGAAAGACTCATGTGAAGCCAAATTACAGAGGAGGAACTTATTGATGAAATTAAAGCCTTTAAGTCTGGGGAAAACTCCAGGGCTGGATGGCATACCAGTGGAGGTATACCACACCTTTGTTGATGTACTCAGAGGTCCGTTATTAACATATTTGATCAACTCCTATAAAAATGGTAGATTATCAGATACTCAACAAGAAGGTCTGATTTCACAATGGCTGGAACAGAACCCAAGTGGTAAATATAAAGATCCAGTCCATTTAAAAAAATTGGAGGACCCTTACACTTCAGTGTTGTGATGCAAAAAGTCTAGCAAAATGCATAGCACATAGAATTAAAAAGGTTTTTCCAGAGCATCCCGAGTGGCACAGCGGTCTAAGGCACTTCATCGCAGTGCTAGAGGTGTTACTACAGACCTGGGTTCGAGCCCAGGCTGTATCACAACCGGTCATAATCGGGAGTCCCATAGGGCGACACACAATTGGCCCAGCGTCGTCCGGGTTAGAGGAGGGTTTGGCCGGGGGGGCTTTATTTGACTCATCGTGCTCTAGCGACTCCTTGTGGTGGGCCGAGCGCCTGCAGGCTGACTTCGGTCATCAGTTGAGTGGGGATTCCTCAGACACATTGGTGCGCTGGCTTTCGGCTTAAGTGGGCGGTATTAAGAATTACGGTTTGGCGGGTAATTTTCAGAGGACGCATGACTTGACCTTCGCCTCCAAAACCCGTTGGGGAGTTGCAGCCATGAGACAAGTGTGAAAAAAAATATGATATTGTCGGATATTATTAATCGAATCAAATTGTATATGTCACATGTGTCGAATACAACAGGTGTAGACCTTACCGTGAAATGCTTACTTACAAGCCCTTAACCACAATGCAGTTCATGAAATAGAGTCATGAAAATATTTACTAAATTAACTAAAGTTTTTTAAAAAATCTCTGAAAAGTAACACAATAAATAACTATAACGAGGCTACATACAGAGGGTACTGGTAACAAGTCAATCAGCAGGGGTACAGGTTAGTTGAGGTAATTGTATATGTAGGTAGAGGAAAAATTGTGTAACAGTCGGACGAGTGTTTGTCTTGTCCTGTGTAAAAGGTAAGGTAACTAGCTACTAGCTAGAAGTCAGTTAGCCACTGCTAGCCGTCTTCACCGTTAACTCGGACACCAGCCAGCTTCAGCTCGTTCAATACCTGCCAGTCTGCACAGCACAAAATCAACCCAGAGCATATCAGACTGTTTTTTCTCTACCACATCACCGGATTCTGGCCGTAAGCCCTGGACAATTACATCAGATCATCGCAGCTAGCTAGATGCAACCGAGTGGCAACTGCTGGCTAATGCCTTGGTCCCGAAGCAAGCACCAGTTAGCTTTGAGATAGCCCCGAGCTAGGCCCATCTCCCGGCTAGCAGAAGAGGTATACCAGCTAATACTTTGCTTATAATACCTCTTTTGCCAATTGGCCTGGACCCTTTGTTACCGTTCCATCAAGACTGGTCTGCCGATGTAATCGTCAGAGGTGGTTTCAACAAGCTTTTCCGTTGCGATATAGCCAAAGACCCATCAGTTAGCCATGGCCCGCTAGCTTTCTGAATCGCCGTGTCTCCAGCTCGCCTAGCGTAGTAGCAACTACTGAACGGCTCCCTGACTCACCTATTGCTGCACATTGGACCCTATGATCTCTCGGCTACACATGCCTCTCCCTAATGTCAATATGTCTTGCCTACTGCTGTTTTGGTTAGTTATTATTGTTTTTGTTTCACTGTAGAGCCCACAGCCCCGCCCAACATGCCTTAGATAGCTCTTTTGTCCCATCCCACACACATGCGGAGACCTCACCTGGCTTAACTGGTGCCTCCAGAGACACAACCTCTCTCATCGTCACCCCAACTACAACATTTTCTGACAAGATATAACTGCCAAAGGGATCAGAGTTTAAATCTACTTCAGAGTTCTGTCTTACTATCCAGCTTTGTGCCCAAACAATTCAAGCTTCTTCTTTTAAAAATCCACCCTTCCAGAAACAAGTCTCTCACTGTTGCCGCTTGTTTATAGATCCCCCTCAGCCCCGAGCTGTGCCCTGGACAACATATGTGAATTGATTGCCGCACATCTATCTTCAGAGCTCGTGCTGTTAGGTGACCTAAACTGGGACATGCTTAACACCCCGGCCATCCTACAATCTAAGCTTGATGCCCTCAATCTCACACAAATTATCAACAAACCTACCAGGTACCACCCTAAATCTGTAACCATGGGCACTCTCATAGATATCATCCTGACCAACTTGCCCTCTAAATATGCCTCTGCTGTCTTCTAACAGGATCTCAGCAATCACTTCCTCATTGCCTGCGTCCATAATGGGTCCGCGGTCAAACGGCTACCCCTCATCACTGTCAAACGCATCCCGAAAACACTTCAGTGAGCAGGCCTTTCTAATCGACCTGGCCTGGGGATCCTGGAAGGATATTAACCTCATCCAGTCAGTAGAGGATGCCTGGATGCTCTTTAAAAGTACTTTCCTCACCATCTTAAATAAGCATGCCCCATTCAAAAAATGTAGAACTAAGAACAGATGTAGCCCTTGGTTCACCCCAGACTTGACTGCCCTTGACCAGCACAAAAACATCCTGTGGCATACTGCATTAGCATCAAATACCCCCTGCGATATGCATATTTTCATGGAAGACAGGAACCAATATACACAGTCAGTTAGGAAAGCTAAGGCTACCTTTTTCAAACATACATTTGCATCCTGTAACACTAATTCCAAAAAGTTTTGGGACACTGTAAAGTCCATGGAGAATAAGAGCACCTCCTCCCAGCACTGAGGTGAGGAAACACCACCAATAAATCTACGATAATCAATCATTTCAATAAGCATTTTTCTACGGCTGGTCATGCTTTCCACCTGGCTACCCCTACCCCGACCAAAAGCTCTGCACTACCCACAGCAACTTGCCCAACCCCCCCTGTTTTTCCTTCACCCAAACCCAGACAGCTGATGGTCTGAAAGAGCTGCAAAATCTGGTTCCCTACAAATCAGCTGGGCTAGATATCTTCAAAGGGGGAGACACTCTAGACCCAAACTGCTGTAGACCTATAACAATCCTGCCCTGCCTTTCTAAAATATTTGAAAGCCAAGTTAACTAATAGATCACCCACCATTACGAATCTCACCGTACCTTCGCCACTATTCAATCTGGTTTCCGAGCTGGTCATGGGTGCATCTCAGGTCACACTCAAGGCCCTAAATGATATCTTAACCACCATCAATGAAAGACTACTGTGCAGCCGTCTTCATCGACTTGGCCAAGGCTTTAGACTCTATCAATCACCACATTCTTATCGGCAGACTCTATAGCCTTGGTTACTCAAATGACTGCCTCGCCTGGTTCACCAACTACTTCTCAGATAGAGTTCAGCGTGTCAAATCGGATGGCCTGTTGTCCAGAACTCTGACAGTCTCTATGGGCGTGCCACAGGGTTACATTTTCGGGCCGACTCTTTTCTCTGTATATATCAATGATGTCGCTCTTGCTGCTGGTGATTCTCTGATCAACCTCGACGCAAACGACACCATTCTGTATACATCTGGCCCTTCTCTCAACCAGCTTCACTTGGAATTATTTTCCAACAGCCTTGAAGGAGTTCCCACATATGCTGAGCACTTGTTGGCTGCTTTTCCTTCACTCTGTGGTCCAACTCATTCCAAACCATCTCAATTGTGTTGCGGCTGGGTAATTGTGGAGGCCAGATCATCTGATGCATCACCATCACTCTCCTTCTTGGTCAAATAGCCCTTACACAGCCTGGAGGTGTGTTGGGTCATTGTCCTGTTGAAAAACAAATGATAGTCCCCTGGTGAATTCATCTTGAGGTCTATTTCATGTGATTTTAGATTCTGGTGTACTAATCCTGAGGTTAATTTCATGTGATGTTAGATTCGGGTGTACTAATCCTGAGGTTAATTTCATGTGATGTTAGATTCGGGTGTATACCTCCTGATGACTGTGTTCTTCCATTGTAGTTATAATGTATTTCTAAGTACAGTATGATGTATTTATAGGTACAGCAGGATATATTTGTAGGTACATTATGATATATTTGTAAATACAGTACAT
Organism: Oncorhynchus tshawytscha; assembly: GCF_018296145.1. NCBI lineage: Eukaryota > Metazoa > Chordata > Actinopteri > Salmoniformes > Salmonidae > Oncorhynchus > Oncorhynchus tshawytscha. The sequence continues at coordinate 39,370,303 of NC_056449.1, read as the reverse complement.
TGTTGAAGTGACATTCAAGACATCATCATCTGAAGCAGTACAACAACAGTCAAAGACGTTACCTTCTGGTGTTCATTATGTACTTGTATCAACAGTGTTTCTTCACATTGTATTACTACAGTCAGTAATGAATTTTCATTGCACATTATCATAGCCTGCATATTGCAGAACCCTTTGTATCAGAATAGGACACATTGACATTTTCAGTTAATGAGTATTTTTTTCAGACATTAAACTGCAGATCTCCATCGACATACGTAATTCATAATTTATTTTCCTTAACAGCTTTTTATCTGCCTCTTATCTTAGAAATAAGAATGGTTACACTTCCTTATTTTATCGGCCTCTTATCTTAGAAATAAGAATGGTTACACTTCCTTATTTTATCGGCCTCTTATCTTAGAAATAAGAATGGTTACACTTCCTTATTTTATCGGCCTCTTATCTTAGAAATAAGAATGGTTACACTTCCTTTTTTTATCGGCCTCTTATCTTAGAAATAAGAATGGTTACACTTCCTTTTTTACAGTGACTTTTTTTTCACCATTTAAATAACCACACGATTACTAGTTAACTACATATACTTAAATTGTAAAGAGGTCATAACATATGCTTTTCAAGGCACTATGGAAGGAGATTCTAACATTAGAACCTTGAATGAGTGTTTAATATAAAACGTAAATTAAAAACTAGGTGCAATTCAGTAATATACAAGCATTTTTACACATTCAATGGCTAGAATACCAGTGGAACAAGTAATCAGATTTTAACAATTTCCTTAACTAAACAGACAGAAATGACTTTGTAGCATAATTTATTTCTAAAAACCAAGAGGATTTTTTTTTCTTCTCACAAATATGCATATCCACACCATACTGAGGCCTAGTTGTGAACACACACGGATACAACTTCATCGTTATGGAAGCATTATGCCTCTTGTGACCGTTATAAGGATTTGTCTGACATTTCAAAGGGTTTTCCCTCTCCAAGTACATCTCCCTTGCCTTTTTCCCCCACGTCAATTCACACAGTCTATCTCTAAGCACCAACTATGAAAGCTGCAGGGATCTGCTATTTTGTCCACTTTTGGAAATGGCTGCCTCTCTCTCTCTCCTGATCCAAATAGTCAGCTTAGGGAATCTGTGGCACATGGGCTTATGTGTTGCCAAGGAACTGTCATAGAAATGTCTGTACAAAAGGATTTTCGTTTTGAGACTTTGAGTTTGATTTACAACGCTTTCCCGAGGTATTTGAATACAGATAGTTGATGGACTGATACACGGATATAATCGTGTTCACGTGAAGTGGAGGATACAGATGCATCACAACAATAGTAAAAACTAAAGTAGTATAGTTTTAACTGATGGAATGGAGAGATTCTAGGTAACATACAAGTGAGAGATTATGACTTCAGGATGACTGGTCACATGATAACAATCTCCTCCAATGAGAATACACAAGGCGAGGAATCAAAGGAAAATATTTGTGAGATTCACCACAGAAAGAAACTAGGCTACTCACCAGTCAGTTTTGAGAAGGAAGCGAGGAGAAAGGACACAATATGAGGAATCAAAGGAAATGACTTGACTCACCCACAGAGAGAACCTAAGCCATAGCTGGTTACCAGACAGGACCAGGGACAGCACTCAATCAGTCTAGGCCTCACAGCTACAGCTTACTCTGCAATCATCTAGCTGTAGGGGACAAGACAATCAGCCCAGCAGCATGGACAATGTTTTCATATTCTACTACTGTTTGTCCAGTCTGGAGCCCTTCCTCTGCAGTATTATTAGTATTAAAGACCTCAGTCAATATCCTGTGTTGACCATTATTTCTACACTGTCTTTACCACTATGTCGATGTCGATGTCTACTGTATATCGTTATTTGTAGACAACAATCATTTCTAAGTAGCAACCAAGTAAGTGTAACGGCTGTAGCATAAAGTGTTACCCAACTCCTGGCAACAGCATCAAATCATATAATTCGTTTATAAAATTGTTGTTGTTCTATTCCCGTTAGAACAGCCACACGTCCAATACTACTGTTTCTATGTCCAATATACACTGCTCCAAAAAAATAAAGGGAACACTTAAACAACACAATGTAACTCCAAGTCAATCACACTTCTGTGAAATCAAACTTTCCACTTAGGAAGCAACACTGATTGACAATAAATTTCACATGCTGTTGTGCAAATGGAATAGATAACAGGTGGATATTATAGGCAATTAGCAAGACACCCCCAATAAAGGAGTGGTTCTGCAGGTGGTGACCACAGACCACTTCTCAGTTCCTCTGCTTCCTGGCTGATGTTTTGGTCACTTTTGAATGCTGGCAGTGCTTTCACTCTAGTGGTAGCATGAGACGGAATCTACAACCCACACAAGTGGCTCAGGTAGTGCAGCTCATCCAGGATGGCACATCAATGCGAGCTGTGGCAAGAAGGTTTGCTGTGTCTGTCAGCGTAGTATCCAGAGCATGGAGGCGCTACCAGGAGACAGGCCAGTACATCAGGAGACGTGGAGGAGGCCGTAGGATGGCAACAACCCAGCAGCAGGACCGCTACCTCCGCCTTTGTGCAAGGAGGAGCAGCAGGAGCACTGCCAAAGCCCTGCAAAATGACCTCCAGCAGGCCACAAATGTGCATTTGCCTGCTCAAACGGTCAGAAACAGACTCCATGAGGGTGGTATGAGGGCCCGACGTCCACAGGTGGGGGTTGTGCTTACAGCCCAACACCGTGCAGGACGTTTGGCATTTTCCAGAGAACACCAAGATTGTGAAATTCGCCACTGGCGCCCTGAGCTCTTCACAGATGAGAGCAGGTTCACACTGAGCACATGTGACAGACGTGACAGTCTGGAGACACTGTGGAGAACGTTCTGCTGCCTGCAACATCCTCCAGCATGACCGGTTTGGTGGTGGGTCAGTCATGGTGTGGAGTGGCATTTCTTTGGGGGGCCGCACAGCCCTCCATGTGCTCGCCAGAGGTAGCCTGACTACCATTAGGTACCGAGATGAGATCCTCAGACCCCTTGTGAGACCATATGCTGGTGCGGTTGGCCTTGGGTTCCTCTTAATGCAAGACAATGCTAGACCTCATGTGGCTGGAGTGTGTCAGCAGTTCCTGCAAGAGGAAGGCATTGATGCTATGGACCCGCCCATTCCCCAGACCTGAATCCTATTGAGCACATCTGGGACATCATGTCTCGCTCCATCCACCAACGCCACGTTGCACCACAGACTGTCCAGGAGTTGGCGGATGCTTTAGTCCAGGTCTAGAGGGGTAAGACCAGAGGGGTAAAACTAGAGGGGTAAGACTACAGGGGTAAGACTAGAGGGGTAAGACTAGAGGGGTAACACTAGAGGGGTTAGACTAGAGGGGTAAGACTACACGGGTAAGACTAGAGGGGTAAGACTAGAGGGGTAACACTAGAGGGGTTAGACTAGAGGGGTAACACTAGAGGGGTAAGACTAGAGGGGTAAGACTAGAGGAGTAACACCAGAGGGATAACACTAGAGGGGTAAGACTAGAGAGGTTAAGACTAGAGGGGTAAAACAAGAGGGCTAAGACTAGAGGGGTAACACTAGAGGGGTAAGACTACAAGGGTAACACTAGAGGGGTAAGACTAGAGGGGTAAGACCAGAGGGGTAAGACTAGAGGGGTAAGACTAGAGGGGTAACACTAGAGGGGTACATTTAGAGGGGTAACACTAGAGGGGTAAGACTAGAGGGGTAACACCGGAGGGGTAAGACCAGAGGGGTGATACTAGAGGGGTAACACCAGAAGTGTAAGACCAGAGGGGTAAGACTAGAGGGATAAGACTAGAATGGTAAAACTAGAGGGGTAACACTAGAGGGGTAAGACTAGAGGAGTAAGACTAGAGGGGTAAGACTAGAGGGGTAACACTAGAGGGGTAAGACTAGAGGGGTAACACTAGAGGGGTAAGACTAGAGGGGTAAGACTAGAGGGGTAACACTAAAGGGGTAAGACTAGAGGGGTAACTTTAGAGGGGTACCACTAGAAGGGTAACACTAGAGGGGTAAGACTAGAGGGTTAAGACTAGAGGGGTAAGACTAGAGGGGTAACTTTAAAGGGGTAAGACCAGAGGGGTAATACTAGAGGGGTAACACCAGAAGTGTAAGACGAGAGGGGTAATACTAGAGGGGTAAGACTAGAAGGGTAAAACTAGAGGGGTAACACTAGAGGGGTAAGACTAGAGGAGTAAGACTAGAGGGGTAACACTAGAGGGGTAACACTAGAGGGGTAAGTCTAGAGGAGTAAGACTAGAGGGGTAAGACTAGAGAGGTAAGACTAGAGGGGTAACACTAGAGGGGTAACACTAGAGGGGTAAGACTAGAGGGGTAACACTAAAGGGGTAAGACTAGAGGGGTAATTTTAGAGGGGTAACACTAGAAGGGTAACACTAGAGGGGTAAGACTAGAGGGTTAAGACTAGAGGGGTAAGACTAGAGGGGTAACTTTAAACGGGTAACACTAGAGGGGTAAGACTAGAGGGGTAAGACTAGAGGGGTAACACTAGAAGGGTAACACTAAAGGGGTAACTCTAGAGGGGTAAGACTAGAGGGGTAACACTAGAGGGGTAAGACTAGAGGGGTAACTTTAAAGGGGTAACACTAGAGGTGTAACTTTAAAGGGGTAACACTAGAGGGGTAAGACTAGAGGGGTAAAACCTGAGGGGTAAGACTAGAGGAGTAAGACTAGAGGAGTAAGACTAGAGGGGTACCTTTAGAGGGGTAAGACTAGAGGTTTAAGACTAGAGGGGTAACACCTGAGGGGTAAGACTAGAGGAGTAAGACTGGAGGGGTAAGACTAGAGGAGTAAGACTAGAGGGGTAAGACTAGAGAGGTAAGACTAGAGTGGTAACACTAGAGGGGTAAGACTAGAGGGATAAGACTAAAGGGGTTACTTTAGAGGGGTAACACTAGAGGGGTACCTTTAGAGGGGTAAGACTAGAGGTTTAAGACTAGAGGGGTAACACCTGAGGGGTAAGACTAGAGGGGTAAGACTAGAGGAGTAAGACTAGAGGGGTAACACTAGAGGTGTAAGACTGGAGGGGTAACACTAGAGGGGTAAGACTAGAGGGATAAGACTAAAGGGGTTACTTTAGAGGGGTAAGACTAGAGGTTTAAGACTAGAGGAGTAAGACTAGAGGGGTAACAATAGAGGGGTAAGACTAGAGGGGTAACACTAGAGGGGTAAGACTAGAGGAGTAACACTAGAGGAGTAAGACTAGAGGTTTAAGACTAGAGGAGTAAGACTAGAAGGGTAACACTAGAGGGGTAAGACTAGAGAGGTAAGACTAGAGGGGTAACACTAGAGGGGTAAGACTAGAGGGATAAGACTAAAGGGGTTACTTTAGAGGGGTAAGACTAGAGGTTTAAGACTAGAGGAGTAAGACTAGAGGGGTAACACTAGAGGGGTAAGACTAGAGAGGTAAGACTAGAGGGGTAACACTAGAGGGGTAAGACTAGAGGGATAAGACTAAAGGGGTTACTTTAGAGGGGTAAGACTAGAGGTTTAAGACTAGAGGGGTAACACCTGAGGGGTAACACTAGAGGGGTAAGACTAGAGGGGTAACAACTGAGGGGTAAGACTAAAGGGGTAAGACTGGAGGAGTAAGACTAGAGGGGTAACACTAGAGGGGTAACACTAGAGGAGTAAGACTAGAGTGGTAAGACTAGAGGAGTATGACTAGAGGGGTAACACTAGAGGGGTAAGACTAGAGGGATAAGACTAAAGGGGTTACTTTAGAGGGGTAAGACTAGAGGTTTAGGACTAGAGGAGTAAGACTAGAGGGGTAACACTAGAGGGGTAACACTAGAAGGGTAAGACTAGAGGGGTAAGACTAGAGGGGTAAGACCTGAGGGGTAAGACTAGAGGAGTAAGACTAGAGGAGTAAGACTAGAGGGGTACCTTTAAAGGGGTAAGACTAGAGGTTTAAGACTAGAGGGGTAACACCTGAGGGGTAAGACTAGAGGAGTAAGACTAGAGGGGTAAGACTAGAGGAGTAAGACTAGAGGGGTAACACTAGAGGGGTAAGACTAGAGAGGTAAGACTAGAGGGGTAACACTAGAGGGGTAAGACTAGAGGGATAAGACTAAAGGGGTTACTTTAGAGGGGTAACACTAGAGGGGTACCTTTAGAGGGGTAAGACTAGAGGTTTAAGACTAGAGGGGTAACACCTGAGGGGTAAGACTAGAGGGGTAAGACTAGAGGAGTAAGACTAGAGGGGTAACACTAGAGGGGTAAGACTAGAGAGGTAAGACTAGAGGGGTAACACGAGAGGGGTAAGACTAGAGGGATAAGACTAAAGGGGTTACTTTAGAGGGGTAAGACTAGAGGTTTAAGACTAGAGGAGTAAGACTAGAGGGGTAACACTAGAGGGGTAAGACTAGAGGAGTAACACTAGAGGAGTAAGACTAGAGGTTTAAGACTAGAGGAGTAACACTAGAGGGGTAAGACTAGAGAGGTAAGACTAGAGGGGTAACACTAGAGGGGTAAGACTAGAGAGGTAAGACTAGAGGGGTAACACTAGAGGGGTAAGACTAGAGGGATAAGACTAAAGGGGTTACTTTAGAGGGGTAAGACTAGAGGTTTAAGACTAGAGGGGTAACACCTGAGGGGTAACACTAGAGGGGTAAGACTAGAGGGGTAAGACTAGAGGGATAACACTAGAGGGGTAAGACTAGAGGGATAAGACTAAAGGGGTTACTTTAGAGGGGTAAGACTAGAGGTTTAAGACTAGAGGGGTAACACCTGAGGGGTAACACTAGAGGGGTAAGACTAGAGGGGTAACAACTGAGGGGTAAGACTAAAGGGGTAAGACTAGAGGAGTAAGACTAGAGGGGTAACACTAGAGGAGTAAGACTAGAGGGGTAAGACTAGAGGAGTAAGACTAGAGGGGTAACACTAGAGGGTAAGACTAGTGAGGTTAAGACTAGAGGGGTAACACTAGAGGGGTAAGACTAGAGGGATAAGACTAAAGGGGTTACTTTAGAGGGGTAAGACTAGAGGTTTAAGACTAGAGGAGTAAGACTAGAGGGGTAACAATAGAGGGGTAAGACTAGAGAGGTAAGACTAGAGGGGTAACACTAGAGGGGTAAGACTAGAGGGATAAGACTAGAGGAGTAAGACTAGAGGGGTAACAATAGAGGGGTAAGACTAGAGGGGTAACACTAGAGGGGTAAGACTAGAGGAGTAACACTAGAGGAGTAAGACTAGAGGTTTAAGACTAGAGGAGTAAGACTAGAGGGGTAACACTAGAGGGGTAAGACTAGAGGGATAAGACTAAAGGGGTTACTTTAGAGGGGTAAGACTAGAGGTTTAAGACTAGAGGAGTAAGACTAGAGGGGTAACACTAGAGGGGTAAGACTAGAGAGGTAAGACTAGAGGGGTAACACTAGAGGGGTAAGACTAGAGGGATAAGAATAAAGGGGTTACTTTAGAGGGGTAAGACTAGAGGTTTAAGACTAGAGGGGTAACACCTGAGGGGTAACACTAGAGGGGTAAGACTAAAGGGGTAAGACTGGAGGAGTAAGACTAGAGGGGTAACACTAGAGGAGTAAGACTAGAGTGGTAAGACTAGAGGAGTATGACTAGAGGGGTAACACTAGAGGGGTAAGACTAGAGGGATAAGACTAAAGGGGTTACTTTAGAGGGGTAAGACTAGAGGGATAAGACTAGAATGGTAAAACTAGAGGGGTAACACTAGAGGGGTAAGACTAGAGGAGTAAGACTAGAGGGGTAAGACTAGAGGGGTAACACTAGAGGGGTAAGACTAGAGGGGTAACACTAGAGGGGTAAGACTAGAGGGGTAAGACTAGAGGGGTAACACTAAAGGGGTAAGACTAGAGGGGTAACTTTAGAGGGGTACCACTAGAAGGGTAACACTAGAGGGGTAAGACTAGAGGGTTAAGACTAGAGGGGTAAGACTAGAGGGGTAACTTTAAAGGGGTAAGACCAGAGGGGTAATACTAGAGGGGTAACACCAGAAGTGTAAGACGAGAGGGGTAATACTAGAGGGGTAAGACTAGAAGGGTAAAACTAGAGGGGTAACACTAGAGGGGTAAGACTAGAGGAGTAAGACTAGAGGGGTAACACTAGAGGGGTAACACTAGAGGGGTAAGTCTAGAGGAGTAAGACTAGAGGGTAAGACTAGAGAGGTAAGACTAGAGGGGTAACACTAGAGGGGTAACACTAGAGGGGTAAGACTAGAGGGTTAAGACTAGAGGGTAAGACTAGAGGGGTAACTTTAAACGGGGTAACACTAGAGGGGTAAGACTAGAGGGGTAAGACTAGAGGGGTAACACTAGAAGGGTAACACTAAAGGGGTAACTCTAGAGGGGTAAGACTAGAGGGGTAACACTAGAGGGGTAAGACTAGAGGGGTAAATTTAAAGGGGTAACACTAGAGGTGTAACTTTAAAGGGGTAACACTAGAGGGGTAAGACTAGAGGGGTAAAACCTGAGGGGTAAGACTAGAGGAGTAAGACTAGAGGAGTAAGACTAGAGGGGTACCTTTAGAGGGGTAAGACTAGAGGTTTAAGACTAGAGGGGTAACACCTGAGGGGTAAGACTAGAGGAGTAAGACTGGAGGGGTAAGAATACAGGAGTAAGACTAGAGGGGTAAGACTAGAGAGGTAAGACTAGAGGGGTAACACTAGAGGGGTAAGACTAGAGGGATAAGACTAAAGGGGTTACTTTAGAGGGGTAACACTAGAGGGGTACCTTTAGAGGGGTAAGACTAGAGGTTTAAGACTAGAGGGGTAACACCTGAGGGGTAAGACTAGAGGGGTAAGACTAGAGGAGTAAGACTAGAGGGGTAACACTAGAGGTGTAAGACTGGAGGGGTAACACTAGAGGAGTAAGACTAGAGGGATAAGACTAAAGGGGTTACTTTAGAGGGGTAAGACTAGAGGTTTAAGACTAGAGGAGTAAGACTAGAGGGGTAACAATAGAGGGGTAAGACTAGAGGGGTAACACTAGAGGGGTAAGACTAGAGGAGTAACACTAGAGGAGTAAGACTAGAGGTTTAAGACTAGAGGAGTAAGACTAGAAGGGTAACACTAGAGGGGTAAGACTAGAGAGGTAAGACTAGAGGGGTAACACTAGAGGGGTAAGACTAGAGGGATAACACTAGAGGGGTAAGACTAGAGGGATAAGACTAAAGGGGTTACTTTAGAGGGGTAAGACTAGAGGTTTAAGACTAGAGGGGTAACACCTGAGGGGTAACACTAGAGGGGTAAGACTAGAGGGGTAACAACTGAGGGGTAAGACTAGAGGGGTAAGACCTGAGGGGTAAGACTAGAGGAGTAAGACTAGAGGAGTAAGACTAGAGGGGTACCTTTAAAGGGGTAAGACTAGAGGTTTAAGACTAGAGGGGTAACACCTGAGGGGTAAGACTAGAGGAGTAAGACTAGAGGGGTAAGACTAGAGGAGTAAGACTAGAGGGGTAACACTAGAGGGGTAAGACTAGAGAGGTAAGACTAGAGGGGTAACACTAGAGGGGTAAGACTAGAGGGATAAGACTAAAGGGGTTACTTTAGAGGGGTAACACTAGAGGGGTACATTTAGAGGGGTAAGACTAGAGGTTTAAGACTAGAGGGGTAACACCTGAGGGGTAAGACTAGAGGGGTAAGACTAGAGGAGTAAGACTAGAGGGGTAACACTAGAGGGGTAAGACTAGAGAGGTAAGACTAGAGGGGTAACACGAGAGGGGTAAGACTAGAGGGATAAGACTAAAGGGGTTACTTTAGAGGGGTAAGACTAGAGGTTTAAGACTAGACTAGAGGAGACTAAGACTAGAGGGGTAACACTAGAGGGGTAAGACTAGAGGAGTAACACTAGAGGAGTAAGACTAGAGGTTTAAGACTAGAGGAGTAACACTAGAGGGGTAAGACTAGAGAGGTAAGACTAGAGGGGTAACACTAGAGGGGTAAGACTAGAGAGGTAAGACTAGAGGGGTAACACTAGAGGGGTAAGACTAGAGGGATAAGACTAAAGGGGTTACTTTAGAGGGGTAACACTAGAGGGGTACCTTTAGAGGGGTAAGACTAGAGGTTTAAGACTAGAGGGGTAAGGCTAGAGGAGTTTAAGACAGAGGGTAACCTGAGGGGTAAGACTAGAGGGGTAAGACTAGAGGAGTAAGACTAGAGGGTAACACTAGAGGGGTAAGACTAGAGAGGTAAGACTAGAGGGGTAACACTAGAGGGGTAAGACTAGAGGGATAAGACTAAAGGGGTTACTTTAGAGGGGTAAGACTAGAGGTTTAAGACTAGAGGAGTAAGACTAGAGGGGTAACACTAGAGGGGTAAGACTAGAGCAGTAACACTAGAGGAGTAAGACTAGAGGTTTAAGACTAGAGGAGTAAGACTAGAAGGGTAACACTAGAGGGGTAAGACTAGAGGGGTAACACTAGAGGGGTAAGACTAGAGGGATAAGACTAAAGGGGTTACTTTAGAGGGGTAAGACTAGAGGTTTAAGACTAGAGGGGTAACACCTGAGGGGTAACACTAGAGGGGTAAGACTAGAGGGGTAAGACTAGAGGGGTAACACTAGAGGGGTAAGACTAGAGGGATAAGACTAAAGGGGTTACTTTAGAGGGGTAAGACTAGAGGTTTAAGACTAGAGGGGTAACACCTGAGGGGTAACACTAGAGGGGTAAGACTAGAGGGGTAACAACTGAGGGGTAAGACTAAAGGGGTAAGACTAGAGGAGTAAGACTAGAGGGGTAACACTAGAGGAGTAAGACTAGAGGGGTAAGACTAGAGGAGTAAGACTAGAGGGGTAACACTAGAGGGGTAAGACTAGTGAGGTAAGACTAGAGGGGTTACACTAGAGGGGTAAGACTAGAGGGATAAGACTAAAGGGGTTACTTTAGAGGGGTAAGACTAGAGGTTTAAGACTAGAGGAGTAAGACTAGAGGGGTAAGACTAGAGGGGTAAGACTAGAGGGTAAGACTAGAGGGTAACACTAGAGGGGTAAGACTAGAGGGATAAGACTAGAGGAGTAAGACTAGAGGGTAAGACTAGAGGGGTAACACTAGAGGGGTAAGACTAGAGGGGTAAGACTAGAGGAGTAAGACTAGAGGAGTAACACTAGAGGTTTAAGACTAGAGGTAAGACTAGAGGGGTAACACTAGAGGGGTAAGACTAGAGGGGACTAAGACTAGAGGGGTAACACTAGAGGGGTAACACTAGAGGGGTAAGACTAGAGGGATAAGACTAAAGGGGTACTTTAGAGGGGTAAGACTAGAGGTTTAAGACTAGAGGAGTAAGACTAGAGGGGTAACACTAGAGGGGTAAGACTAGAGAGGTAAGACTAGAGGGGTAACACTAGAGGGGTAAGACTAGAGGGATAAGACTAAAGGGGTAACTTTAGAGGGGTAAGACTAGAGGGATAAGACTAAAGGGGTTACTTTAGAGGGGTAAGACTAGAGGTTTAAGACTAGAGGAGTAAGACTAGAGGAGTAACACTAGAGGAGTAAGACTAGAGGTTTAAGACTAGAGGAGTAACACTAGAGGGGTAAGACTAGAGAGGTAAGACTAGAGGGGTAACACTAGAGGGGTAAGACTAGAGGGATAAGACTAAAGGGGTTACTTTAGAGGGGTAACACTAGAGGGGTACCTTTAGAGGGGTAAGACTAGAGGGGTAAGACTAGAGGGGTAACACCTGAGGGGTAAGACTAGAGGGGTAACACTAGAGGGGTAAGACTAGAGAGGTAAGACTAGAGGGGTAACACTAGAGGGGTAAAGACTAGAGGGATAAGACTAAAGGGGTTACTTTAGAGGGGTAAGACTAGAGGTTTAAGACTAGAGGAGTAAGACTAGAGGGGTAACACTAGAGGGGTAAGACTAGAGGGGTAACACTAGAGGGGTAAGACTAGAGAGGTAAGACTAGAGGGGTAACACTAGAGGGGTAAGACTAGAGGGATAAGACTAAAGGGGTTACTTTAGAGGGGTAACACTAGAGGGGTACCTTTAGAGGGGTAAGACTAGAGGTTTAAGACTAGAGGGGTAACACCTGAGGGGTAAGACTAGAGGGGTAAGACTAGAGGAGTAAGACTAGAGGGGTAACACTAGAGGGGTAAGACTCGAGAGGTAAGACTAGAGGGGTAACACTAGAGGGGTAAGACTAGAGGGATAAGACTAAAGGGGTTACTTTAGAGGGGTAAGACTAGAGGTTTAAGACTAGAGGAGTAAGACTAGAGGGGTAACACTAGAGGGGTAAGACTAGAGGAGTAACACTAGAGGAGTAAGACTAGAGGTTTAAGACTAGAGGAGTAAGACTAGAAGGGTAACACTAGAGGGGTAAGACTAGAGGGGTAACACTAGAGGGGTAAGACTAGAGGGATAAGACTAAAGGGGTTACTTTAGAGGGGTAAGACTAGAGGTTTAAGACTAGAGGGGTAACACCTGAGGGGTAACACTAGAGGGGTAAGACTAGAGGGGTAAGACTAGAGGGGTAACACTAGAGGGGTAAGACTAGAGGGATAAGACTAAAGGGGTTACTTTAGAGGGGTAAGACTAGAGGTTTAAGACTAGAGGGGTAACACCTGAGGGGTAACACTAGAGGGGTAAGACTAGAGGGGTAACAACTGAGGGGTAAGACTAAAGGGGTAAGACTAGAGGAGTAAGACTAGAGGGGTAACACTAGAGGAGTAAGACTAGAGGGGTAAGACTAGAGGAGTAAGACTAGAGGGGTAACACTAGAGGGGTAAGACTAGTGAGGTTAAGACTAGAAGGGTAACACTAGAGGGGTAAGACTGGAGGGATAAGACTAAAGGGGTTACTTTAGAGGGGTAAGACTAGAGGTTTAAGACTAGAGGAGTAAGACTAGAGGGGTAACAATAGAGGGGTAAGACTAGAGAGGTAAGACTAGAGGGGTAACACTAGAGGGGTAAGACTAGAGGGATAAGACTAGAGGAGTAAGACTAGAGGGGTAACACTAGAGGGGTAAGACGAGAGGAGTAACACTAGAGGGGTAAGACTAGAGGGAAAAGACTAAAGGGGTTACTTTAGAGGGGTAAGACTAGAGGTTTAAGACTAGAGGGGTAACACCTGAGGGGTAACACTAGAGGGGTAAGACTAGAGGGGTAACAACTGCGGGGTAAGACTAAAGGGGTAAGACTGGAGGAGTAAGACTAGAGGGGTGACACTAGAGGAGTAAGACTAGAGGGGTAAGACTAGAGGAGTAAGACTAGAGGGGTAACACTAGAGGGGTAAGACTAGAGGGATAAGACTAAAGGGGTTACTTTAGAGGGGTAAGACTAGAGGTTTAAGACTAGAGTAGTAAGACTAGAGGGGTAACACTAGAGGGGTAACACTAGAAGGGTAAGACTAGAGGGGTAAGACTAGAGGGGTAAGACCTGAGGGGTAAGACTAGAGGAGTAAGACTAGAGGAGTAAGACTAGAGGGGTACCTTTACAGGGGTAAGACTAGAGGTTTAAGACTAGAGGGGTAACACCTGAGGGGTAAGACTAGAGGAGTAAGACTAGAGGGGTAAGACTAGAGGAGTAAGACTAGAGGGGTAACACTAGAGGGGTAAGACTAGAGGGGTAAGACTAGAGGGATAAGACTAAAGGGGTTACTTTAGAGGGGTAACACTAGAGGGGTACCTTTAGAGGGGTAAGACTAGAGGTTTAAGACTAGAGGGGTAACACCTGAGGGGTAAGACTAGAGGAGTAAGACTAGAGGGGTAACACTAGAGGAGTAAGACTAGAGGAGTAAGACTAGAAGGGTAACACTAGAGGGGTAAGACTAGAAAGGTAAGACTAGAGGGGTAACACTAGAGGGGTAAGACTATAGGGATAAGACTAAAGGGGTTACTTTAGAGGGGTAAGACTAGAGGTTTAAGACTAGAGGAGTAAGACTAGAGGGGTAACACTAGAGGGGTAAGACTAGAGAGGTGAGACTAGAGGGGTAACACTAGAGGGGTAAGACTAGAGGGATAAGACTAAAGGGGTTACTTTAGAGGGGTAAGACTAGAGGTTTAAGACTAGAGGGGTAACAACTGAGGGGTAAGACTAAACTGGTAAGACTAGAGGGGTAAGACTAGAGGGGTAACACTAGAGGAGTAAGACTAGAGGGGTAAGACTAGAGGAGTAAGACTAGAGGGGTAACACTAGAGGGGTAAGACTAGTGAGGTTAAGACTAGAGGGGTAACACTAGAGGGGTAAGACTAGAGGGATAAGACTAAAGGGGTTACTTTAGAGGGGTAAGACTAGAGGAGTAAGACTAGAGGAGTAAGACTAGAGGGGTACCTTTACAGGGGTAAGACTAGAGGTTTAAGACTAGAGGGGTAACACCTGAGGGGTAAGACTAGAGAAGTAAGACTAGAGGGGTAAGACTAGAGGAGTAAGACTAGAGGGGTAACACTAGAGGGGTAAGACTAGAGAGGTAAGACTAGAGGGGTAACACTAGAGGGGTAAGACTAGAGGGATAAGACTAAAGGGGTTACTTTAGAGGTTTAACACTAGAGGGGTACCTTTAGAGGGGTAAGACTAGAGGTTTAAGACTAGAGGGGTAACACCTGAGGGGTAAGACTAGAGGGGTAAGACTAGAGGAGTAAGACTAGAGGGGTAACACTAGAGGGGTAAGACTAGAGAGGTAAGACTAGAGGGGTAACACTAGAGGGGTAAGACTAGAGGGATAAGACTAAAGGGGTTACTTTAGAGGGGTAAGACTAGAGGTTTAAGACTAGAGGAGTAAGACTAGAGGGGTAACACTAGAGGGGTAAGACTAGAGGAGTAACACTAGAGGAGTAAGACTAGAGGTTTAAGACTAGAGGAGTAACACTAGAGGGGTAAGACTAGAGAGGTAAGACTAGAGGGGTAACACTAGAGGGGTAAGACTAGAGAGGTAAGACTAGAGGGGTAACACTAGAGGGGTAACACTAGAGGGGTAAGACTAGAGGGATAAGACTAAAGGGGTTACTTTAGAGGGGTAAGACTAGAGGGGTAAGACTAGAGAGGTAAGACTAGAGGGGTAACACTAGAGGGGTAAGACTAGAGGGATAAGACTAAAGGGGTTACTTTAGAGGGGTAAGACTAGAGGAGTAAGACTAGAGGGGTAACACTAGAGGAGTAAGACTAGAGGGGTAAGACTAGAGGAGTAAGACTAGAGGGGTAACACTAGAGGGGTAAGACTAGTGAGGTTAAGACTAGAGGGGTAACACTAGAGGGGTAAGACTAGAGGGATAAGACTAAAGGGGTTACTTTAGAGGGGTAGGACTAGAGGTTTAAGACTAGAGGAGTAAGACTAGAGGGGTAACAATAGAGGGGTAAGACTAGAGAGGTAAGACTAGAGGGGTAACACTAGAGGGGTAAGACTAGAGGGGTAAGACTAGAGGGATAAGACTAAAGGGGTTACTTTAGAGGGGTAAGACTAGAGGTTTAAGACTAGAGTAGTAAGACTAGAGGGGTAACACTAGAGGGGTAACACTAGAAGGGTAAGACTAGAGGGGTAAGACTAGAGGGGTAAGACCTGAGGGGTAAGACTAGAGGAGTAAGACTAGAGGAGTAAGACTAGAGGGGTACCTTTACAGGGGTAAGACTAGAGGTTTAACACTAGAGGGGTAACACCTGAGGGGTAAGACTAGAGGAGTAAGACTAAAGGGGTTACTTTAGAGGGGTAACACTAGAGGGGTACCTTTAGAGGGGTAAGACTAGAGGTTTAAGACTAGAGGGGTAACACCTGAGGGGTAAGACTAGAGGGGTAAGACTAGAGGAGTAAGACTAGAGGGGTAACACTAGAGGGGTAAGACTAGAGAGGTAAGACTAGAGGGGTAACACTAGAGGGGTAAGACTAGAGGGATAAGACTAAAGGGGTTACTTTAGAGGGGTAAGACTAGAGGTTTAAGACTAGAGGAGTAAGACTAGAGGGGTAACACTAGAGGGGTAAGACTAGAGGAGTAACACTAGAGGAGTAAGACTAGAGGTTTAAGACTAGAGGAGTAACACTAGAGGGGTAAGACTAGAGAGGTAAGACTAGAGGGGTAACACTAGAGGGGTAAGACTAGAGAGGTAAGACTAGAGGGGTAACACTAGAGGGGTAAGACTAGAGGGATAAGACTAAAGGGGTTACTTTAGAGGGGTAACACTAGAGGGGTACCTTTAGAGGGGTAAGACTAGAGGTTTAAGACTAGAGGGGTAACACCTGAGGGGTAAGACTAGAGGGGTAAGACTAGAGGAGTAAGTCTAGAGGGGTAACACTAGAGGGGTAAGACTAGAGAGGTAAGACTAGAGGGGTAACACTAGAGGGGTAAGACTAGAGGGATAAGACTAAAGGGGTTACTTTAGAGGGGTAAGACTAGAGGTTTAAGACTAGAGGAGTAACACTAGAGGAGTAAGACTAGAGGGGTAAGTCTAGAGGAGTAAGACTAGAGGGGTAACACTAGAGGGGTAAGACTAGTGAGGTTAAGACTAGAGGGGTAACACTAGAGGGGTAAGACTAGAGGGATAAGACTAAAGGGGTTACTTTAGAGGGGTAAGACTAGAGGTTTAAGACTAGAGGAGTAAGACTAGAGGGGTAACAATAGAGGGGTAAGACTAGAGAGGTAAGACTAGAGGGGTAACACTAGAGGGGTAAGACTAGAGGGATAAGACTAGAGGAGTAAGTAGAGGGGTAAGACTAGAGAGGTAAGACTAGAGGGGTAACACTAGAGGGGTAAGACTAGAGGGGTAACACTAGAGGGGTAAGACTAGAGGGAAAAGACTAAAGGGGTTACTTTAGAGGGGTAAGACTAGAGGGGTAACACTAGAGGGGTAAGACTAGAGGGAAAAGACTAAAGGGGTTACTTTAGAGGGGTAACACTAGAGGGGTTAGACTAGAGGGGTAACAACTGAGGGGTAAGACTAAAGGGGTAAGACTGGAGGAGTAAGACTAGAGGGGTGACACTAGAGGAGTAAGACTAGAGGGGTAAGACTAGAGGAGTAAGACTAGAGGGGTAACACTAGAGGGGTAAGACTAGAGGGATAAGACTAGAGTAGTAAGACTAGAGGGGTAACACTAGAGGGGTAACACTAGAAGGGTAAGACTAGAGGGGTAAGACTAGAGGGGTAAGACCTGAGGGGTAAGACTAGAGGAGTAAGACTAGAGGAGTAAGACTAGAGGTTTAACACTAGAGGGGTAACACCTGAGGGGTAAGACTAGAGGAGTAAGACTAGAGGGGTAAGACTAGAGGAGTAAGACTAGAGGGGTAACACTAGAGGGGTAAGACTAGAGAGGTAAGACTAGAGGGGTAACACTAGAGGGGTAAGACTAGAGGGATAAGACTAAAGGGGTTACTTTAGAGGGGTAACACTAGAGGGGTACCTTTAGAGGGGTAAGACTAGAGGTTTAAGACTAGAGGGGTAACACCTGAGGGGTAAGACTAGAGGGGTAAGACTAGAGGAGTAAGACTAGAGGGGTAACACTAGAGGGGTAAGACTAGAGAGGTAAGACTAGAGGGGTAACACTAGAGGGGTAAGACTAGAGGGATAAGACTAAAGGGGTTACTTCAGAGGGGTAAGACTAGAGGTTTAAGACTAGAGGAGTAAGACTAGAGGAGTAACACTAGAGGATTAAGACTAGAGGTTTAAGACTAGAGGAGTAAGACTAGAAGGGTAACACTAGAGGGGTAAGACTAGAGAGGTAAGACTAGAGGGGTAACACTAGAGGGGTAAGACTAGAGGGATAAGACTAAAGGTGTTACTTTAGAGGGGTAAGACTAGAGGTTTAAGACTTGAGGAGTAAGACTAGAGGGGTAACACTAGAGGGGTAAGACTAGAGAGGTGAGACTAGAGGGGTAACACTAGAGGGGTAAGACTAGAGGGATAAGACTAAAGGGTTACTTTAGAGGGGTAAGACTAGAGGTTTAAGACTAGAGGGGTAACACCTGAGGGGTAACACTAGAGGGGTAAGACTAGAGGGGTAACAACTGAGGGGTAAGACTAAACTGGTAAGACTAGAGGAGTAAGACTAGAGGGGTAACACTAGAGGAGTAAGACTAGAGGGGTAAGACTAGAGGAGTAAGACTAGAGGGGTAACACTAGAGGGGTAAGACTAGTGAGGTTAAGACTAGAGGGGTAACACTAGAGGGGTAAGACTAGAGGGATAAGACTAAAGGGGTTACTTTAGAGGGGTAAGACTAGAGGAGTAAGACTAGAGGAGTAAGACAAGAGGGGTACCTTTACAGGGGTAAGACTAGAGGTTTAAGACTAGAGGGGTAACACCTGAGGGGTAAGACTAGAGTAGTAAGACTAGAGGGGTAAGACTAGAGGAGTAAGACTAGAGGGGTAACACTAGAGGGGTAAGACTAGAGAGGTAAGACTAGAGGGGTAACACTAGAGGGGTAAGACTAGAGGGATAAGACTAAAGGGGTTACTTTAGAGGGGTAACACTAGAGGGGTACCTTTAGAGGGGTAAGACTAGAGGTTTAAGACTAGAGGGGTAACACCTGAGGGGTAAGACTAGAGGGGTAAGACTAGAGGAGTAAGACTAGAGGAGTAAAACTAGAGGGGTAAGACTAGAGAGGTAAGACTAGAGGGGTAACACTAGAGGGGTAAGACTAGAGGGATAAGACTAAAGGGGTTACTTTAGAGGGGTAAGACTAGAGGTTTAAGACTAGAGGAGTAAGACTAGAGGGGTAACACTAGAGGGGTAAGACTAGAGGAGTAACACTAGAGGAGTAAGACTAGAGGGATAAGACTAAAGGGGTTACTTTAGAGGGGTAAGACTAGAGGTTTAAGACTAGAGGAGTAAGACTAGAGGGGTAACACTAGAGGGGTAAGACTAGAGAGGTGAGACTAGAGGGGTAACACTAGAGGGGTAAGACTAGAGGGATAAGACTAAAGGGGTAACACTAGAGGGGTAAGACTAGAGGGATAAGACTAAAGGGGTTACTTTAGAGGGGTAAGACTAGAGGTTTAAGACTAGAGGAGTAAGACTAGAGGGGTAACACTAGAGGGGTAAGACTAGAGAGGTGAGACTAGAGGGGTAACACTAGAGGGGTAAGACTAGAGGGATAAGACTAAAGGGGTTACTTTAGAGGGGTAAGACTAGAGGTTTAAGACTAGAGGGGTAACACCTGAGGGGTAACACTAGAGGGGTAAGACTAGAGGGGTAACAACTGAGGGGTAAGACTAGAGGGATAAGACTAAAGGGGTTACTTTAGAGGGGTAAGAGTAGAGGAGTAAGACTAGAGGAGTAAGACTAGAGGGGTACCTTTACAGGGGTAAGACTAGAGGTTTAAGACGAGAGGGGTAACACCTGAGGGGTAAGACTAGAGGAGTAAGACTAGAGGGGTAAGACTAGAGGAGTAAGACTAGAGGGGTAACACTAGAGGGGTAAGACTAGAGAGGTAAGACTAGAGGGGTAACACTAGAGGGGTAAGACTAGAGGGATAAGACTAAAGGGGTTACTTTAGAGGGGTAACACTAGAGGGGTACCTTTAGAGGGGTAAGACTAGAGGTTTAAGACTAGAGGGGTAACACCTGAGGGGTAAGACTAGAGGGGTAAGACTAGAGGAGTAAGACTAGAGGAGTAACACTAGAGGGGTAAGACTAGAGAGGTAAGACTAGAGGGGTAACACTAGAGGGGTAAGACTAGAGGGATAAGACTAAAGGGGTTACTTTAGAGGGGTAAGACTAGAGGTTTAAGACTAGAGGAGTAAGACTAGAGGGGTAACACTAGAGGGGTAAGACTAGAGGGATAAGACTAAAGGGGTTACTTTAGAGGGGTAAGACTAGAGGTTTAAGACTAGAGGAGTAAGACTAGAGGGGTAACAATAGAGGGGTAAGACTAGAGAGGTAAGACTAGAGGGGTAACACTAGAGGGGTAAGACTAGAGGGATAAGACTAGAGGAGTAAGACTAGAGGGGTAACAATAGAGGGGTAAGACTAGAGAGGTAAGACTAGAGGGGTAACACTAGAGGGGTAAGACTAGAGGGGTAACACTAGAGGGGTAAGACTAGAGGGAAAAGACTAAAGGGGTTACTTTAGAGGGGTAAGACTAGAGGTTTAAGACTAGAGGGGTAACACTTGAGGGGTAACACTAGAGGGGTTAGACTAGAGGGGTAACAACTGAGGGGTAAGACTAAAGGGGTAAGACTGGAGGAGTAAGACTAGAGGGGTGACACTAGAGGAGTAAGACTAGAGGGGTAAGACTAGAGGAGTAAGACTAGAGGGGTAACACTAGAGGGGTAAGACTAGAGGGATAAGACTAAAGGGGTTACTTTAGAGGGGTAAGACTAGAGGTTTAAGACTAGAGTAGTAAGACTAGAGGGGTAACACTAGAGGGGTAACACTAGAAGGGTAAGACTAGAGGGGTAAGACTAGAGGGGTAAGACCTGAGGGGTAAGACTAGAGGAGTAAGACTAGAGGAGTAAGACTAGAGGGGTACCTTTACAGGGGTAAGACTAGAGGTTTAACACTAGAGGGGTAACACCTGAGGGGTAAGACTAGAGGAGTAAGACTAGAGGGGTAAGACTAGAGGAGTAAGACTAGAGGGGTAACACTAGAGGGGTAAGACTAGAGAGGTAAGACTAGAGGGGTAACACTAGAGGGGTAAGACTAGAGGGATAAGACTAAAGGGGTTACTTTAGAGGGGTAACACTAGAGGGGTACCTTTAGAGGGGTAAGACTAGAGGTTTAAGACTAGAGGGGTAACACCTGAGGGGTAAGACTAGAGGGGTAAGACTAGAGGAGTAAGACTAGAGGGGTAACACTAGAGGGGTAAGACTAGAGAGGTAAGACTAGAGGGGTAACACTAGAGGGGTAAGACTAGAGGGATAAGACTAAAGGGGTTACTTTAGAGGGTTAAGACTTGAGGTTTAAGACTAGAGGAGTAAGACTAGAGGGGTAACACTAGAGGGGTAAGACTAGAGGAGTAACACTAGAGGAGTAAGACTAGAGGTTTAAGACTAGAGGAGTAAGACTAGAAGGGTAACACTAGAGGGGTAAGACTAGAGAGGTAAGACTAGAGGGGTAACACTAGAGGGGTAAGACTAGAGGGATAAGACTAAAGGTGTTACTTTAGAGGGGTAAGACTAGAGGTTTAAGACTAGAGGAGTAAGACTAGAGGGGTAACACTAGAGGGGTAAGACTAGAGAGGTGAGACTAGAGGGGTAACACTAGAGGGATAAGACTAAAGGGTTACTTTAGAGGGGTAAGACTAGAGGTTTAAGACTAGAGGGGTAACACCTGAGGGGTAACACTAGAGGGGTAAGACTAGAGGGGTAACAACTGAGGGGTAAGACTAAACTGGTAAGACTAGAGGAGTAAGACTAGAGGGGTAACACTAGAGGAGTAAGACTAGAGGGGTAAGACTAGAGGAGTAAGACTAGAGGGGTAACACTAGAGGGGTAAGACTAGTGAGGTTAAGACTAGAGGGGTAACACTAGAGGGGTAAGACTAGAGGGATAAGACTAAAGGGGTTACTTTAGAGGGGTAAGACTAGAGGAGTAAGACTAGAGGAGTAAGACTAGAGGGGTACCTTTACAGGGGTAAGACTAGAGGTTTAAGACTAGAGGGGTAACACCTGAGGGGTAAGACTAGAGGGGTAAGACTAGAGGAGTAAGACTAGAGGAGTAACACTAGAGGGGTAAGACTAGAGAGGTAAGACTAGAGGGGTAACACTAGAGGGGTAAGACTAGAGGGATAAGACTAAAGGGGTTACTTTAGAGGGGTAAGACTAGAGGTTTAAGACTAGAGGAGTAAGACTAGAGGGGTAACACTAGAGGGGTAAGACTAGAGGAGTAACACTAGAGGAGTAAGACTAGAGGTTTAAGACTAGAGGAGTAAGAATAGAAGGGTAACACTAGAGGGGTAAGACTAGAGAGGTAAGACTAGAGGGGTAACACTAGAGGGGTAAGACTAGAGGGATAAGACTAAAGGGGTTACTTTAGAGGGGTAAGACTAGAGGTTTAAGACTAGAGGAGTAAGACTAGAGGGGTAACACTAGAGGGGTAAGACTAGAGAGGTGAGACTAGAGGGGTAACACTAGAGGGGTAAGACTAGAGGGATAAGACTAAAGGGGTAACACTAGAGGGGTAAGACTAGAGGGATAAGACTAAAGGGGTTACTTTAGAGGGGTAAGACTAGAGGTTTAAGACTAGAGGAGTAAGACTAGAGGGGTAACACTAGAGGGGTAAGACTAGAGAGGTGAGACTAGAGGGGTAACACTAGAGGGGTAAGACTAGAGGGATAAGACTAAAGGGGTTACTTTAGAGGGGTAAGACTAGAGGTTTAAGACTAGAGGGGTAACACCTGAGGGGTAACACTAGAGGGGTAAGACTAGAGGGGTAACAACTGAGGGGTAAGACTAGAGGGATAAGACTAAAGGGGTTACTTTAGGAGACTAGAGGTAAGACTAGAGGAGTAAGACTAGAGGAGTAAGACTAGAGGGGTAAGACAGGGGTAAGACTAGAGGTTTAAGACTAGAGGGGTAACACCTGAGGGGTAAGACTAGAGGAGTAAGACTAGAGGGGTAAGACTAGAGGAGTAAGACTAGAGGGGTAACACTAGAGGGGTAAGACTAGAGAGGTAAGACTAGAGGGGTAACACTAGAGGGGTAAGACTAGAGGGATAAGACTAAAGGGGTTACTTTAGAGGGGTAAGACTAGAGGAGTAAGACTAGAGGAGTAAGACTAGAGGGGTAACACTAGAGGGGTAAGACTAGAGGGATAAGACTAAAGGGGTTACTTTAGAGGGGTAAGACTAGAGGTTTAAGACTAGAGTAGTAAGACTAGAGGGGTAACACTAGAGGGGTAACACTAGAAGGGTAAGACTAGAGGGGTAAGACTAGAGGGGTAAGACCTGAGGGGTAAGACTAGAGGAGTAAGACTAGAGGAGTAAGACTAGAGGGGTACCTTTACAGGGGTAAGACTAGAGGTTTAACACTAGAGGGGTAACACCTGAGGGGTAAGACTAGAGGAGTAAGACTAGAGGGGTAAGACTAGAGGAGTAAGACTAGAGGGGTAACACTAGAGGGGTAAGACTAGAGAGGTAAGACTAGAGGGGTAACACTAGAGGGGTAAGACTAGAGGGATAAGACTAAAGGGGTTACTTTAGAGGGGTAACACTAGAGGGGTACCTTTAGAGGGGTAAGACTAGAGGTTTAAGACTAGAGGGGTAACACCTGAGGGGTAAGACTAGAGGGGTAAGACTAGAGGAGTAAGACTAGAGGGGTAACACTAGAGGGGTAAGACTAGAGAGGTAAGACTAGAGGGGTAACACTAGAGGGGTAAGACTAGAGGGGTAAGACTAGAGGGGTTACTTCAGAGGGGTAAGACTAGAGGTTTAAGACTAGAGGAGTAAGACTAGAGGGGTAACACTAGAGGGGTAAGACTAGAGGAGTAACACTAGAGGAGTAAGACTAGAGGTTTAAGACTAGAGGAGTAAGACTAGAAGGGTAACACTAGAGGGGTAAGACTAGAGAGGTAAGACTAGAGGGGTAACACTAGAGGGGTAAGACTAGAGGGATAAGACTAAAGGTGTTACTTTAGAGGGGTAAGACTAGAGGTTTAAGACTAGAGGAGTAAGACTAGAGGGGTAAGACTAGAGGGATAAGACTAGAGGGGTGAGACTAGAGGGGTAACACTAGAGGGGTAAGACTAGAGGGGTAACACTAGAGGAGTAAGACTAGAGGGGTAAGACTAGAGGAGTAAGACTAGAGGGGTAACACTAGAGGGGTAAGACTAGTGAGGTTAAGACTAGAGGGGTAACACTAGAGGGGTAAGACTAGAGGGATAAGACTAAAGGGGTTACTTTAGAGGGGTAAGACTAGAGGAGTAAGACTAGAGGAGTAAGTCTAGAGGGGTACCTTTACAGGGGGTAAGACTAGAGGTTTAAGACTAGAGGGGTAACACCTGAGGGGTAAGACTAGAGGAGTAAGACTAGAGGGGTAAGACTAGAGGAGTAAGACTAGAGGGGTAACACTAGAGGGGTAAGACTAGAGAGGTAAGACTAGAGGGGTAACACTAGAGGGGTAAGACTAGAGGGATAAGACTAAAGGGGTTACTTTAGAGGGGTAACACTAGAGGGGTACCTTTAGAGGGGTAAGACTAGAGGTTTAAGACTAGAGGGGTAACACCTGAGGGGTAAGACTAGAGGGGTAAGACTAGAGGGGTAAGACTAGAGGAGTAACACTAGAGGGGTAAGACTAGAGAGGTTTAAGACTAGAGGGGTAACACCTGAGGGGTAAGACTAGAGGGGTAAGACTAGAGGAGTAAGACTAGAGGAGTAACACTAGAGGGGTAAGACTAGAGAGGTAAGACTAGAGGGGTAACACTAGAGGGGTAAGACTAGAGGGATAAGACTAAAGGGGTTACTTTAGAGGGGTAAGACTAGAGGTTTAAGACTAGAGGAGTAAGACTAGAGGGGTAACACTAGAGGGGTAAGACTAGAGAGGTGAGACTAGAGGGGTAACACTAGAGGGGTAAGACTAGAGGGATAAGACTAAAGGGGTAACACTAGAGGGGTAAGACTAGAGGGATAAGACTAAAGGGGTTACTTTAGAGGGGTAAGACTCGAGGTTTAAGACTAAAGGAGTAAGACTAGAGGGGTAACACTAGAGGGGTAAGACTAGAGAGGTGAGACTAGAGGGGTAACACTAGAGGGGTAAGACTAGAGGGATAAGACTAAAGGGGTAACACTAGAGGGGTAAGACTAGAGGGATAAGACTAGAGGGGTAACACCTGAGGGGTAACACTAGAGGGGTAAGACTAGAGGGGTAACAACTGAGGGGTAAGACTAAACGGGTAAGACTAGAGGAGTAAGACTAGAGGGGTAACACTAGAGGAGTAAGACTAGAGGGGTAAGACTAGAGGAGTAAGACTAGAGGGGTAACACTAGAGGGGTAAGACTAGTGAGGTTAAGACTAGAGGGGTAACACTAGAGGGGTAAGACTAGAGGGATAAGACTAAAGGGGTTACTTTAGAGGGGTAAGACTAGAGGTTTAAGACTAGAGGAGTAAGACTAGAGGGGTAACAATAGAGGGGTAAGACTAGAGAGGTAAGACTAGAGGGGTAACACTAGAGGGGTAAGACTAGAGGGATAAGACTAGAGGAGTACGACTAGAGGGGTAACAATAGAGGGGTAAGACTAGAGAGGTAAGACTAGAGGGGTAACACTAGAGGGGTAAGACTAGAGGGGTAACACTAGAGGGGTAAGACTAGAGGGAAAAGACTAAAGGGGTTACTTTAGAGGGGTAAGACTAGAGGTTTAAGACTAGAGGGGAACACTAGAGGGGTAACACCTGAGGGGTAACACCTGAGGGGTAACACCTGAGGGGTACCCGGTGTCTCACCACTTGAACACAGTGTAAAACTCCGCCTGTGGTGGTTCACAAATATACACACAGGATCAATTGGCTTCTTCTAACCTTTCTTTATACTGCGAACTCTAAGCTCTGTTTTTACTTTGGAAGATGTGCATGAATGTGGGTTTGCCTTTCGTGGATTTGTCTTTTATATCTATAACATCAGCTGCACAGACAATTAAATCTACAAAGACTAACAGACATTTTCATTATTTTTTTTGTGCATTCACGACGATGACTTTCCTCATGACTTTGTATGAACAAGTATATACCAATAACTAACTTGAGAGTTCCCGCTCTGGAGATGTTTCAGCTATGTCTTCAAAGAGGCATGGCTTTTATTTGACACCCTCTCCCAGTGGTGGGATTCTATCATACAAATGTGTCAGTTTACTCTGATATTTCTCTGTTTGGTCCTGTGACAATTATATTTTTTTCTTCCTTTTTTAAAATATTTTTTTTAAAGTTTGACACTCACTGATTTAGAATGAAATTATCAAAGACACAATGATGTTTGGGGGTGTGTACTGGTACCACAGTGTCTGTCTGTCCTCTCTTTTTGACTTTAGTAACACATACATTTTATTTGGTCTCATCAGTCAAGTCAAGGGCGTCAGGGACTAAACTTTTATTAAAAAAAAAAATGTGTCACCAGATTTGTTGATGGACTTTTATTTTGAAAATTCCTCTTCTGATGGAACTTGATGTAAGTCACTTCCCTCGCCCTCACTGACTGCTTCCTTCTTTCTGACTGCTTTCTTCTCACTGACTGCTTCCTTTTGACTGCTTCCTTCTGACTGCTTCCTTCTGACTGCTTCCTTCTCTCTGACTGCTTCCTTCTCACTGACTGCTTCCTTCTCACTGACTGCTTCCTTCTCTCTGACTGCTTCCTTCTGATGGCTTCCTTCTTTCTGACTGCTTCCTTCTCACTGACTGCTTCCTTCTCACTGACTGCTTCCCTCTCTCTGACTGCTTCCTTCTGACTGCTTCCTTCTTTCTGACTGCTTCCTTCTCACTGACTGCTTCCTTCTGACTGCTTCCTTCTCTCTGATTGCTTCCTTCTCACTGACTGCTTCCTTCTCACTGACTGCTTCCTTCTCTCTGACTGCTTCCTTCTGACTGCTTCCTTCTTTCTGACTGCTTCCTTCTCACTGACTGCTTCCTTCTGACTGCTTCCTTCTTTCTGACTGCTTCCTTCTTTCTGACTGCTTCCTTCTCACTGACTGCTTCCTTCTCTCTGACTGCTTCCTTCTCTCTGACTGCTTCCTTCTGACTGCTTCCTTCTTTCTGACTGCTTCCTTCTCACTGACTGCTTCCTTCTCTCTGACTGCTTCCTTCTGACTGCTTCCTTCTCTCTGACTGCTTCCTCCTCACTGACTGCTTCCTTCTCACTGACTGCTTCCTCCTCACTGACTGCTTCCTCCTCACTGACTGCTTCCTTCTCACTGACTGCTTCCTTCTCTCTGACTGCTTCCTTCTGACTGCTTCCTTCTCTCTGACTGCTTCCTTCTGACTGCTTCCTTCTCTCTGACTGCTTCCTTCTGACTGCTTCCTTCTCACTAACTGCTTCCTTCTCTCTGACTGCTCCCTTCTGACTGCTTCCTTCTCTTTGACTGCTTCCTTCTCACTGACTGCTTCCTTCTCTCTGACTGCTTCCTTCTCACTGACTGCTTCCTTCTCTCTGACTGCTTCCTTCTCTCTGACTGCTTCCTTCTCACTGACTGCTTCCTTCTCACTAACTGCTTCCTTTTCACTATCAATTGTAACCTGTTGTTTACAGTCTATGTTTGCAAAAATAATCACAGTAATATGGGTAATGAAGGTTTGCTCCATGTGTTAAGACTTTGTTTGGTGCTATCATGATCATGGCACGAGAATGACAACCATGAACAGAGATACAGGCAGAGAAGGAGAGAGAGAGCCCACAAACCAACCGGTAATATAGTGAGAAGTGCCTCTCCAAACTTATGGAGCTCAACGATTAATGATCGGTCATAGTGTGAATCAATCTGAATGTTCTTTGTTGTTATGAGAGCAAGTTAAGTCTATAGTGTCTATTGCATGTGTTAACTTCATGCAGCAGAGAGGAAGCTATAATGATGATGATGATGATGGTGGTGATGATGATGGTGGTGATGATGATGCGTGTTGCTGGTTATTATTACTGTGTTATAGCTGGTTATTATTACTGTGTTATAGCTGGTTATTATTACTGTGTTATAGCTGGTTATTACTACTGTGTTATAGCTGGTTAGTATTACTGTGTTATAGCTGGTTATTATTACTGTGTTATAGCTGGTTATTATTACTGTGTTATAGCTGGTCATTACTACTGTGTTATAGCTGGTTATTATTACTGTGTTATAGCTGGTTATTTTTACCGTGTTATAACTGGTTATTATTACTGTGTTATAGCTGGTTATTACTACTGTTTTATAGCTGGTTATTATTACTGTGTTATAGCTGGTCATTACTACTGTGTTATAGCTGGTTATTATTACTGTGTTATAGCTGGTTATTTTTACCGTGTTATAACTGGTTATTATTACTGTGTTATAGCTGGTTATCACTACTGTGTTATAGCTGGTTATTATTACTGTGTTATAGCTGGTTATTTTTACCGTGTTATAACTGGTTATTATTACTGTGTTATAACTGGTTATTATTACTGGGTTATAGCTGGTTATTATTGCTGTGTTATAAGTTGGAAACAAGTCTGCTAAGTTTCAAACCATACGGTATGTAGAACAGCAGTAGTAACAACTTGACATAGGGGAAGTGAGAAAAATACTAGGAAATTAATGGTACACTAACAGAAAGGGAACTAAATGTTTTGTTAATTGAATATATCCAGTACAGTATGAAAGGCAATGGCCCTAAGACTGATTGGACTTTACCAGAGTAAGGATTTCTCCAAGGCCCCTCAAAGCCTTGTACATTTTCCCATTTGTATGTTGAGATTTGTCTGTATCCTTTTCTCAAAAGTTACTAGAAATGAGCATTTAAAATCTTCCCAGGGGGGCATAACCCCGGACCCCCGTAGCAAAATTTGTCGTCGTGGGAACCCAGTCCTTAGTGTCATGGTGACAAGCCATGTCAGGTGTGTGAGGCTTGAGGCTGAATGTGTCCTAAAATGGTCACCGTACTTGTGAGTTCCTCTGAAAGGTGAGGGTGAGGTTATGTCCCAAATGGCACCCTTTACCCTCTATTTGCACTACTTTGGACCAGAACCGTATTCCCTTCATAGTGCACTACTTTGGACCAGAGCCCTGATGCACTACACCTCTAGAAAACAGGCTTCCAAAACAGTTAATCCGCTGTCCCCATTGGAGAACCCTTTTTGAGTCCCAGTAGAACCCCTTTTTGGTTCCAGGTAGTACCCTCTGTAGAAAGGGTTTTTCCATGAAACGAAAAAGGGTTCTACCTGGAACCAAAAAAGGGTTCTACTGGGAATCAAAAAGGGTTCTACTGGGAATCAAAAAGGGTTCTACTGGGAATCAAAAGGGTTCTACCTGGAACCAAAAAGGGTTCTACTGAGAATCAAAAAGGGTTCTACCTGGAACCAAAAAAGTTATATTAGCAACCAAAAAAGGGTTATTCAAAAGGTTCTAAGTAACACCTTTTTTTCTTCCAAAGAGTGCACTTTTGACCAGAGCCCATAGTGCTGTGGTCAAGAGTAGTGCGCTAAATAGGAAATAGTGTTTCATTTGATTCTCAACCAGGGAGGCTCATCCTATTATAAAACCAGGGACACAGGAGATTCTACTCCCGCCAAATAATTAATAGAAAGGTGAGTGTTACGTTGTTAATACATATTGGGGTGAGTCTCTACGTGGATCAGGGTTCCTCTTTAGAGAATAGGAGAACAGCCAGACGATACGATCTGACTGTTGAAGAATTGCAGAAACTGCTGCCATGGATCTATACACAACTTTCTACACAAATGTGTATTACTTTCACATTTCACCGACCCATCTGCTGAACACAACAATGCATTGCATTCACTCTGGAAGTCCTTGAAAATCAGTACGGAATGATGAAAAGTTAACACAGTTCAAGTAGTAGAGTCAAGAGAGTTCAACGACATAGCGACAGTCACCCCCTACATGATATCTGATGAATATTCATTAACATACTGGACATGGTGGCCATGTGTTCAGTACTAAGTATGCCCCACACTGAAACTTTTCGAAAGAGAGTTCTACTCATTCAACGTGTTTTATGCAGAACAGGGTGTGCATATTGTCACAACTTCCGCCGAAGTCGGCCCTTCTCCTTGTTCGGGTGGTGTTCGGTGGTAGACGTCACCGGCTTTCTAGTCACTACCCATCCATTTTTCTGTTTCGTTTTGTTTTGTCTGATTACACACACGCCTGTTTTACATTCCCTCATTACATTCCCTATTTAACCATCCTAATCATTGACCATTCAAATGGAGTTAGCAGGTACAGCCAGCCCTTCTCTCCCAGTAGAGGAGCGTGTTCAGCAGCACTTGACCATGTTAAACCGGCTAGGGACAGCCATGGATCGCGTGTTGCCCGATCCAGGGACGTCTGGATCGAAGTTCGCCCGTTCCATTACCCAGCACATTGGATCCCACATCTATGGAGTTAGGAGGGGCTGGAGGCTGGGGACCGGAGGGCTGACCATTCTCTGTACCAGCTATGGCCGCAGAGGGCACACTGCTGGTCTGTGCTGGGGTGGTTCTCCAGGAAGTCGAATTAGCAGGCGGAGCACTGGTGGGTCATCCCAGGTGAGTAGGCACACAACTCACCCAGAGCCCTCTGTTGCACACATCTGGTTACCTATAGAATTTCTCCTCCTGAGTTCTCCTCACATTTCTAGCATAAGGCACTAGTAGATTCAGGCGCAGCTGGGAACTTTAGTTGACCGCTCCTTAGCACATAGATTAGGGATTCCTATTGTTCCTGTTGATGTTCCCTTCCCTGTACATGCCTTAGATAGTCGTCCTTTGGGGTCGGGGCTAATTGGGGAGGTCACAGCGCCCATTGCTATGAGAACGCAGGGGGTCACAAGGAGAGAATTAGTCTCTTCCTGATTGATTCTCCTGCGTTTCCTGCTGTATTGGGTCTTCCTTGGTTGGCCTCTCATGATCCTATTATTTCGTGGCAACAGAGGGCTCTCAAGGAATGGTCCTGTCAGTGTTCAGGGAGTTGTGTTGGTGTTTCCTTAGGTGCCACTACAGTGGAAAGTCCAAACCAGGTTTCCACCGTGCACATTCCCCCGAATATGTCAAATTACCACCCCATCGACAGTGGGATTGTGCGATAGATCTCTTGGTAGATGCTGCACTTCCCAGGAGTCATGTGTATCCTCTGTCACAGGAGGAGACGGTGGCTATGGAGACATATGTCACCGAATCTCTGGGACAGGGATACATTCAACCTTCCATCTAACCTATCTCCTCGAGTTTCTTTTTTGTGAAGAAAAAGGATGGAGGTTTGCGCCCGTGTATTGATTATCGAGGTTTGAATAAGATCACGGTAAAATACAGTTACCCTTGGACCTCAGGAGCGCTTACAACCTGGTGCGTATCTGGGCGGGAGATGAGTGGAAGACAGCATTTAGCACCACTTCTGGGCATTATGAGTACCTCGTCATGCCGTACGTTTTAATGAATGCTCCATCAGTCTTCCAATCCTTTGTAGATGAGATTTTCAGGGACTTGCACGGGCAGTGTGTAGTGGTGCATATAGATGACATTCTAATATACTCCGCTACACGTGCCGAGCATGTGTCCCTGGTAAGCAGGGTGCTTGGTAGACTGTTGGAACATGACCTGTATGTCAAGGCTGAGAAATGTCTGTTCTTCCAACAGTCCATCTCCTTCCTAGGGTACCACTTTTCAGTGTCAGGGGTAGAGATGGAGAATGACCGCATTTCAGCCGTGCGTAATTGGCTAACTCCAACCACGGTAAAGGAGGTGCAGTGGTTTTTATGGTTTGCCAACTACTACCTGAGATATATCCGGGGTTTTGGTCAGGTAGTGGCTCCCATTTCCTCACTGCTGAAGGGGGGATCAGTAGGACTGCAGTGGACTGCAGGGGCGGACAGGGCTTTTGGTCACCTGAAGGCTCTGTTTACCTCAGCTCCCGTGTTGGTTCATCCTGATCCCTCCTTAGCGTTCATAGTTGAGGTGGACGCGTCCGAGGCAGGGATAGGGGCTGTGCTGTCTCAGCGCTCGGGTACCACTAAAGCTCTGCCCCTGTGCATTCTTTTCGAAGAAGCTCAGCCCGGCAGAGCGAAACTATGATGTGGGGGACCGGGAGTTGTCAGCTGTTGTCATGGCTCTGAAATCGTGGAGACATTGGCTTGAGGGGGCTAGACACCCTTTTCTCATTTGGACTGACCACCGCAATCTGTAGTACATCCGGGCGGCGAGGAGACTGAACCCTCGCCAGGCAAGGTGGGCCATGTTCTTTACCCGTTTTGTTTTCACCCTGTTCTACAGACCAGGTTCCCAGAACGTGAAGGCAGACGCACTGTCTCCGCTGTATGATACAGAGGTGCGGTCCACGGATCCCACTCCCATAATTCCAGCTTCTCGCCTGGTGGCTCCGGTGGTATGGGAGGTGGACGCGGACATCGAGCGAGCGTCACGTGCAGAGCCCACTCCCCCTGAGTGTCCAGCTGGGCGTCTTTAACCATCTGACGTACATTTCTGTTCTGTCTGTGATTGTTCATGTCGTTAGTGGTTGTGTTTGTGTTAGAGTTGTGTTGTATGTTCCTATTTGGAATTTTGCTTTAGTCTTTGAGTAAACTCAGTTGGATTACTCTATACCTGTGTCCTGCGCCTGACTCTGCTTTCACTCTGCACCCAATCGCTGACACATATCCTGGTCTGTGATACATTTCAAAGGAAGAGGTACTAATTAGAACAATATAAGGGTCGTTTAATATCAATCGTCAACTCTGTGGGTGATAAGACCACACCACGTTCCAAAGGTTGTGCAGCATACAGCATACAACACCAGTTCCACTGGATACTCCAAATGTGGGTCACAAATAGCACCCTATTCCCTATGGAGTCCAATATAAAAGTAGTGCACTACATAGGGATTAGGGTTCCATTTCGGATGCAGAATGATACTATTTCCAGGGCAATCAATTAGAGGATATATTAGGCTAATTTCCCCTCCACTGCTAGATCTGCATTATCTGAGACATGAGATGACAGTCATCATTATGTGAGACAGGAGATGGCAGTCATCAGTATGTGAGACAGGAGTTGGCAGTCGTCAGTATGTGAGACAGGAGATGGCAGTCATCATTATGTGAGACAGGAGATGGCAGTCATCATTATGTGAGACAGGAGATGGCAGTCATCAGTATGTGAGACAGGAGATGGCAGTCATCATTATGTGAGACAGTATCATTATGTGAGACAGTGGCAGTCATCAGTATGAGACAGCAATGGCGATGGCAGTCATCGGTATGTGAGACAGGAGATGGCAGTCATCATTATGTGAGACAGGAGATGGCAGTCATCAGTATGTGAGACAGTCATCATTATGTGAGACAGGAGATGGCAGTCATCATTATGTGAGACAGGAGATGGCAGTCACAGTATGTGAGATGGCAGTCATCAGTATGTGAGACAGGAGATGGCAGTCATCATTATGGCAGTCATCATTATGTGAGACAGGAATGGCGATGGCAGTCATCATTATTTGAGACAGGAGATGGCAGTCATCATTATGTGAGACAGGAATAGGGATGGCAGTCATCATTATGTGAGACAGGAATAGGGATGGCAGTCATTAATCAGGACTCAATGACAGCTGTCAGCAGCATTGCCATGCCTTGTCAAATCACCTCTCACTGTACTCTGTTCTCTCTGTCAGCCTCCACCGATATCCCCTATATAGTACCCTGTGGGCTCTGGTCATATTTACAGTTGTGCCCTACATAGTGGATAGGGTGTGATTTGGGACGTTGCCTCTCTCCAGTTATCAGCCAGGGAATCACACACTCTGACCCACCTGCCAAGACTTGACAGATGTGAAGGTGACCCATTTGAGATTTTAGGGGACTGTCAGGGGGAGGGAGACGGAGGGGGGTATAATTTTCCATTGTTTTAAACCCATTAATTAGCTATTTTAACCTGACTTCGAGAACAGCTTTTGTCGGAATGGTCTCCTTTTTCTGTTTGTGATGAAACAATAAATGCTAATCAAGTTTGAACTGGGGATAATATGCAAACATCTATCAAAACAAAAAAGCAACAAGACAGCGTGTATTGAATCGCAACCAGAAGAAGAGATACAAAAACACCATTTATTTTCCTTGTCTCGGTGACATTAAATCCATGTGAAATGTGCCTGACGAGTAACATTGAAATGTTTGCAGTGTGTGAATTGGTTTTCTGTCACCTCTCTTTTGGGTGTCCCAGAACAACACCTTGATGCCTATTATCTGACCACGTAATTGCAATTGATTTTTTTCTCTTGTTTCCCTCTTTGTCTTTCCTCCTATTTTGGTTGCCATTGTTCGACAAAATACTATTGAAAGTATGTTTTGACTGTGTCTAGACTCGTCCGAACAACTGAAATGATAGAGAATTGTGTCAGAGACCAGATTTGTGCCATTATTTTCAGAAGATGGAGGTATAGATAGACAGATAGATGACCAACACACAGCAGTAATAGTTATTTTCATATCACGCCTTTTTCAAAATGAAATATAACACTGTTATAGTTGTACATATATTTATGTGTAGCTTAGCTGTGCAGTTTTGTGGTCAACGACAATTGAATTAGCTAGCCTTGCTATGGGAAGATTTGACTGTCAGCAACAAATATGAAATGAGATTAAAGACGAGAAAAGGAACATAACAAATGCTAACGTGTGGTAAACCTGATAAACCATAGCAATGCTACCTAGAAAGCTAGATTTTGGGGAGGCAAACTGGTCTGACAAGACCGTAGAGGTATAGTGTATGCATAGCCACTACGCTGAAAGTCATTCTTACCTGCATGCTGCAAGAGATGTAAATTGATGTTGTATTTGAACGTGGTTGCCAGGCATACTATCTGCCCTCTGAACATGTCTTTATTAACACAAAGAGGAACAACTGCTGCAGGGGGACTTCAGTGCTATCACACAGTTTACACATTTCACAGTATAATAAGCGCCATTGTACACTAAAGCAGAACGTGCCATGTGGTGGTTAAGAAAAGCTTTCGTACCAGTTCACTCAGTAATGATGGTATTTTCTCTTAAAGCACCACTAACAGCTTGCAGTGCTACACTACATGACTAAAAGTATGTGGGCACCTGCTCGTCAAACATCTCATTCCAAAATCATGGACATTAATAATCATGGGCAATCTTATATTTGTTCCCCCATCAAACCTTTTATTATTATGCATATGCCGTCATTTTGTTTTGGAATTGGAATGATGTAGATGGTGACGGTGATTGGTGGAGCTGTGGGTTTGGAATGATGGAGGTGGTGATTGGTGGAGCTGTGGGATTGGAATGATGGAGATGGTGATTGGTGGAGCTGTGGATTTGGAATGAAGGAGATGGTGATGGTGATTGGTGGAGCTGTGGGATTGGAATGATGGAGATGGTGATTGGTGGAGCTGTGGGATTGGAATGATGGAGATGGTGATATTGTGGGATCTGTGGGATATGAATGATGGTGATGGTGATTGGTGGAGCTGTGGAATTGGAATGATAGAGATGGGGATGGTGATTGGTGGACAAGTGGGATTTGAATCTTTGGAACTCTTTGAACCCATTTCCCGACGTTTCTACGTCTGTTTACATTGCAGTGTCCCCTGGACATCATCGGTCTGTCTTGGAAGCAATCCCCCCCTACAAATATGAATAATTCACCACATTATTCCAAAGGTCATCTTCTAGTAATTAGGAGCCTGCTGTTGACTAAACAGCCTCAAGGTACCTGATGGCCAGTTTAATTACAATTTGAAATGAGTGTACTGTTTGACAATCTCTATATGTTCACCCTGTTCTCTCCCATGCCGGATGAGAACCAATTTAGCTTGTTGGTAGATCATTTATTGGCCCTGTTCAACAGTAGTATTCTGGCAGGGGAATAAGGTGAAATTTGGGATACAGTGTTGTACAGTGTACACTACAGGCATGTACATTTACTCCGACATCAACCACTTTATAATATTGCTGTTAACAAGTACTGTATTTACATGATTGTATTGTTGTGATTTTAATGGTATGCAGACATCTCTCGTATGGTCATCTGGGGATTGGCCATCTGCTGTAATGTTGTACACCCAGTATGCTATGATTCTTTACATTGGGGCGGCAGGGTAGCCTGGTGGTTAGAGCGTTGGACTAGTAACTGAAAGGTTACCAGCTCAAATCCCCGAGCTGACAAGGTACAAATCTGTTGTTCTTCCCCTGAACAAGGCAGTTCCTTATTTCCGTCATTGGAAATAAGAATTTGTTCTTAACTGAAATAAAAAATAAAAATGTAATGTGCCTTTCCTGTCCATCATGCTACCATGCTACTAACAACGTGGAAACATTGCCTTTACATTTCAATCACGTTGTAACTTCTGCCATATAGACCTAATAGAGCCCCTAATTAACATCAGTAACATAGTTCCCCTCACGAAGCACATGATGGAGATACACTGTTAGATATCTCACCTCTGGTCCCTTTGTATTGATATCACAATAGTAAAGCATTGAACCAAAGTGTTTCCAGGTACTGTGTTTGACCCAGGGGTATTTAACTGAAGTACTGCTCCAGGTACTGTGTTTGGCCCAGGGGTATTTAACTGTAGTACTGCTCCAGGTACTGTATTTGGCCCAGGGGTATTTAACTGTAGTACTGCTCCAGGTACTGTGTTTATTCCAGGGGTATTTAACTGAAGTACTGCTCCAGGTACTGTGTTTGGCCCAGGGGTATTTAACTGTAGTACTGCTCCAGGTACTGTGTTTATTCCAGGGGTATTTAACTGTAGTACTGCTCCAGGTACTGTGTTTGGCCCAGGGGTATTTAACTGTAGTACTGCTCCAGGTACTGTGTTTGGCCCAGGGGTATTTAACTGTAGTACTGCTCCAGGTACTGTGTTTGGCCCAGGGGTATTTAACTGTTGTACTGCTCCAGGTACTGTGTTTGGCCCAGGGGTATTTAACTGTAGTACTGCTCCAGGTACTGTGTTTGGCCCAGGGGTATTTAACTGTAGTACTGCTCCAGGTACTGTGTTTGGCCCAGGGGTATTTAACTGTAGTACTGCTCCAGGTACTG
This sequence comes from Oncorhynchus tshawytscha, assembly GCF_018296145.1. NCBI lineage: Eukaryota > Metazoa > Chordata > Actinopteri > Salmoniformes > Salmonidae > Oncorhynchus > Oncorhynchus tshawytscha. The sequence continues at coordinate 39,333,722 of NC_056449.1, read as the reverse complement.
TGTTTATTCCCAGGGGTATTTAACTGTAGTACTGCTCCAGGTACTGTGTTTATTCCAGGGGTATTTAACTGTAGTACTGCTCCAGGTACTGTGTTTATTCCAGGGGTATTTAACTGTAGTACTGCTCCAGGTACTGTGTTTGGCCCAGGGGTATTTAACTGTAGTACTGCTCCAGGTACTGTGTTTATTCCAGGGGTATTTAACTGTAGTACTGCTCCAGGTACTGTGTTTGGCCCAGGGGTATTTAACTGTTGTACTGCTCCAGGTACTGTGTTTGGCCCAGGGGTATTTAACTGTAGTACTGCTCCAGGTACTGTGTTTGGCCCAGGGGTATTTAACTGTTGTACTGCTCCAGGTACTGTGTTTGGCCCAGGGTTATTTAACTGTAGTACTGCTCCAGGTACTGTGTTTGGCCCAGGGGGTTAGTTTAACTGGTTGTTACTGCTCACAGGTACAAAACATGGTTGTTTGGCCCAAACACAGCAACAAAACATGGTTGGTTAGCTCAAACTGCAGCAACAAAACATGGTTGGTTAGCTTCAAACACAGCAACAAAACATGGTTGGTTAGCTTCAAACACAGCAACAAAACATGGTTGGTTAGCTTCAAACACAGCAACAAAACATGGTTGGTTAGCTTCAAACACAGCAACAAAACATGGTTGGTTAGCTTCAAACTCAGCAACAAAACATGGTTGGTTAGCTTCAAACTCAGCAACAAAACATGGTTGGTTAGCTTTACACACAGTAACAAAACATGGTTGGTTAGCTTCAAACACAGCAACAAAACATGGTTGGTTAGCTTCAAACACAGCAACAAAACATGGTTGGTTAGCTTCAAACTCAGCAACAAAACATGGTTGGTTAGCTTCAAACTCAGCAACAAAACATGGTTGGTTAGCTTTACACACAGTAACAAAACATGGTTGGTTAGCTTTACACACAGTAACAAAACATGGTTGGTTAGCTTTACACACAGTAACAAAACATGTTTGGTTAGCTTTACACACAGTAACAAAACATGTTTGGTTAGCTTTACACACAGTAACAAAACATGTTTGGTTAGCTTTACACACAGTAACAAAACATGGTTGGTTAGCTTTATACACAGTAACAAAACATGGTTGGTTAGCTTTACACACAGTAACAAAACATGGTTGGTTAGCTTTACACACAGCAACAAAACATGGTTAGCTTCTGACACCCTAGACCCACTCCAATTTGCTTACCGCCCAAATAGGTCCACAGACGATGCAATCTCAACCACACTGCACACTGCCCTAACCCATCTGGACAAGAGGAATACCTATGTGAGAATGCTGTTCATCGACTACAGCTCGGCATTCAACACCATAGTACCCTCCAAGCTCGTCATCAAGCTCGAGACCCTGGGTCTCGACCCCGCCCTGTGCAACTGGGTACTGGACTTCCTGACGGGCCGCCCCCAGGTGGTGAGGGTAGGCAACAACATCTCCTCCCCGCTGATCCTCAACACTGGGGCCTCACAAGGGTGCGTTCTGAGCCCTCTCCTGTACTCCCTGTTCACCCACGACTGCGTGGCCACGCACGCCTCCAACTCAATCATCAAGTTTGCGGACGACACAACAGTGGTAGGCTTGATTACCAACAACGACGAGACGGCCTACAGGGAGGAGGTGAGGGCCCTCGGAGTGTGGTGTCAGGAAAATAACCTCACACTCAACGTCAACAAAACTAAGGAGATGATTGTGGACTTCAGGAAACAGCAGAGGGAACACCCCCATCCACATCGATGGAACAGTAGTGGAGAGGGTAGCAAGTTTTAAGTTCCTCGGCATACACATCACAGACAAACTGAATTGGTCCACTCACACAGACAGCATCGTGAGGAAGGCGCAGCAGCGCCTCTTCAACCTCAGGAGGCTGAAGAAATTTGGCTTGTCACCAAAAGCACTCACAAACTTCTACAGATGCACAATCGAGAGCATCCTGGCGGGCTGTATCACCGCCTGGTATGGCAACTGCACCGCCCTCAACCGTAAGGCTCTCCAGAGGGTAGTGAGGTCTGCACAACGCATCACCGGGGGCAAACTACCTGCCCTCCAGGACACCTACACCACCCGATGCTACAGGAAGGCCATAAAGATCATCAAGGACATCAACCACCCGAGCCACTGCCTGTTCACCCCGCTGTCATCCAGAAGGCGAGGTCAGTACAGGTGCATCAAAGCTGGGACCGAGAGACTGAAAAACAGCTTCTATCTCAAGGCCATCAGACTGTTAAACAGCCACCACTAACATTGAGTGGCTACTGCCAACACACTGTCAATGACACTGACTCTACTCCAGCCACTTTAATAATGGGAATTGATGGGAAATGATGTAAATATATCACTAGCCACTTTAAACAATGCTACCTTATATAATGTTACTTACCCTACATTATTCATCTCATATGCATACGTAGATACTGTACTCTATATCATCGACTGCATCCTTATGTAATACATGTATCACTAGCCACTTTAACTATGCCACTTGGTTTACATACTCATCTCATATGTATATACTGTACTCGATATCATCTACTGTATCTTGCCTATGCTGCTCTGTACCATCACTCATTCATATATCCTTATGTACATATTCTTTATCCCCTTACACTGTGTATAAGACAGTAGTTTTTTGGAATTGTTAGTTAGATTACTTGTTCGTTATTACTGCATTGTCGGAACTAGAAGCACAAGCATTTCGCTACACTCGCATTAACATCTGCTAACCATGTGTATGTGACAAATAAAATTTGATTTGATTTGGTTGGTTAGCTTTACACACAGTAACAAAACATGGTTGGTTAGCTTTACACACAGTAACAAAACATGGTTGGTTAGCTTTACACACAGTAACAAAACATGGTTGGTTAGCTTTACACACAGTAACAAAACATGGTTGGTTAGCTTTACACACAGTAACAAAACATGGTTGGTTAGCTTTACACACAGTAACAAAACATGGTTGGTTAGCTTTACACACAGTAACAAAACATGTTTGGTTAGCTTTACACACAGTAACAAAACATGGTTGGTTAGCTTTACACACAAAACATGTAACAAAGTAACAAAACATGGTTGGTTAGCTTTACACACAGTAACAAAACATGGTTGGTTAGCTTTACACACAGTAACAAAACATGGTTGGTTAGCTTTACACACAGTAACAAAACATGGTTGGTTAGCTTTACACACAGTAACAAAACATGGTTGGTTAGCTTTACACACAGTAACAAAACATGGTTGGTTAGCTTTACACACAGTAACAAAACATGGTTGCTTTGCTTCAAGCACAGCAACATGAGAGGATTTCTTAGCTTCGTATACATTCTATATACCATAGGAACATGCTTTCTGAACGATGCAGGAATGTAAATGCCCATACGATAATATTAAAATTCAAAAAGTAATACTTTCCCAACAAAACGTACATAAGAAACAACAAAGTACACAAATAAAATATGGCTAGTCTTCAAAAACGAATAGAAAAAATTACAATAATTTGAAAGGCTAATATTAAACACTCTCTACAAAGGTAGATCTATGAATTAAATACAAAGAAAGCCTAAGTAGGCAGGTTACTGTAGAGTAGAGGGAAATTGCAGTGTCTCTATGTATGTAAAGAAAGGTTCCCAGATTCGGTAGAATTCGTCAGAAGAACCCCATAGATTATATTTAATCTTCTCCAATTTACTGATTTACTAAAGTGTAAAACATCTTTAATCGACACAAAATGAGAGGGGGCGAAGAGGACGATTTCCACGGAAGTAAAATCAACCTTTTTGCCAACAAACTCACAAAGGCTACAAAGTCAGATCTTTATTTTGGTAGTGTTATATTATCAGGTATTAAATAATGTTGTTATGGCAGTAGGGGCAAGGGTCACCTGTAATACTTTAGATATGGTATCAAAGATGGCAGACCAATAGTGATGTAGAGAAGAGCAGGACCAAAACACCTGTAATACTTTAGATATGGTATCAAAGATGGCAGACCAATAGTGATGTAGAGAAGAGCAGGACCAAAACACCTGTAATACTTTAGATATGGTATCAAAGATGGCAGACCAATAGTGATGTAGAGAAGAGCAGGACCAAAACACCTGTAATACTGTAGATATGGTATCAAAGATGGCAGACCAATAGTGATGTAGAGAAGAGCAGGACCAAAACACCTGTAATACTTTAGATATGGTATCAAAGATGGCAGACCAATAGTGATGTAGAGAAGAGCAGGACCAAAACACCTGTAATACTTTAGATATGGTATCAAAGATGGCAGACCAATAGTGATGTAGAGAAGAGCAGGACCAAAACATCTGTAATACTGTAGATATGGTATCAAAGATGGCAGACCAATAGTGATGTAGAGAAGAGCAGGACCAAAACACCTGTAATACTTTAGATATGGTATCAAAGATGGCAGACCAATAGTGATGTAGAGAAGAGCAGGACCAAAACACCTGTAATACTTTAGATATGGTATCAAAGATGGCAGACCAATAGTGATGTAGAGAAGAGCAGGACCAAAACACCTGTAATACTTTAGATATGGTATCAAAGATGGCAGACCAATAGTGATGTAGAGAAGAGCAGGACCAAAACATCTGTAATACTGTAGATATGGTATCAAAGATGGCAGACCAATAGTGATGTAGAGAAGAGCAGGACCAAAACACCTGTAATACTTTAGATATGGTATCAAAGATGGCAGACCAATAGTGATGTAGAGAAGAGCAGGACCAAAACATCTGTAATACTGTAGATATGGTATCAAAGATGGCAGACCAATAGTGATGTAGAGAAGAGCAGGACCAAAACACCTGTAATACTGTAGATATGGTATCAAAGATGGCAGACCAATAGTGATGTAGAGAAGAGCAGGACCAAAACATCTGCATTAATGAAGCAGGAACTTGGCGACACATGTCACAAACAGGGTGGACATCAGGATAGATCTTAGAGAGTCTGAGTTTCGTTCACTGAGTGCGATGGAGGATTTTGCATTGGATCAAACCAGTGGATAAGGTACAGAATATATCATACCCATGTGGCATCAGTAAACTCATCACCTAGATCCTCTTCCCATACATTTTTAATAGCTTTGAATGAAGGATTGTAAAAAGAGTAAATGTGATCCGAGCTATAAGAAATAATACCTTTTACTGTTGGGGATGGTGTGAAAAATGCATTAGTGGAATTTAGCTGAGAGTTGTTGGACTGAAGCAAACGTGTCGTCACTATAAAAAAAAATCATTGTATGATTTGATGCCAAGGCTGAACCACGTGGAGAAGGTTCCATCTACTAGGGACGGAGAGAAATTGTGATATCTGAGTAGAGGAGCTCTTAATGAAAATGTTTGCAAACCATAGTGACGTCTAAACTGGTACCAGATCTTGAGAGTAGTTTTTACTCAAATGTTTTTTGGTATAACTTGAAGTAGCAGAAAAAATAGGGAAATGTGCCAAAGCAGCTAGAGAGGATGGCTTACATGAGGAAGAGTCTATCATATCAAATCTTATTTGTCACATGCACCGAATACAACAGGTGTAGACCTTACAGTGAAATGATTACTTACAAGCCCTTAACCAACAATGCAGTTCTAAGAAAAATACCCCCAAAAAAAGAAATAAAAGTAACATATAATTAAAGAGCAGCAGTAAAATAACAAGAATGAGGCTATATACAAGAGGTATCGGTACAGAGTCAAAGTGCGGGGGGCACCGGTTAGTCGAGGTAATTGAGGTAATACGTACATGTAAGTAGTTATTAAAGTGACTATGCATAGATAATAACATCTTTAACCATGCCGGTATTATATGTGTAGTATCTGCACAGATCCAGTACTGAATTACACGGAAGTTGTCAGCCCAATAATAGAACTGGAAATTAGGTAGGGCCATACCCCCTAAGGGTTTAGGCCTTTGCAGGAAAACCTTGAGGATCCTTGGATTGTTTTTATTCCAGGTTAAGTCTGAGATAATCCTATAGAGTTTGAGGAAAAATTATTTGGGAATAAAAATAGGTATACATTGAAAGAGGTAGGAGAATTTAGGAAGTGTTTTCATTTTCACAAAAGGAATTAGACCAGCTAAAGATAGGGTGGTGTAGTGACCATCGTTCAAAATCTTTCTCCAACAGAGTAAGAAGAGGAGTAAAATTAGCCTTAAAAAGTTTATCAAATTTGTCCGTGACATGCACCCCCAGGTATGTAAATTTGTTGAGAACTATTCTGAAAGGCAATGTCTGTAATGGGTAGTTACGAGCTGGCGCATTTGAAGGAAAAATGTCGCTCTTATTCAGATTTAACTTGTAACCAGAGATTAGGCCAAACACATTAAGAACAAATGGCACAGTGGGTAAGGATACATCGGGGTTTGAGATATAGAGAGGCAAGTCATCAGCCTAAAGTGAGACCATTTGTTCGATGTTTCCTCTGAACCCTCCCCTTATATGTGGGTTGGATCTAAATTCAATAGCAAGGGGCTCGATGGCGATGGCAAAAAGCAAGGGAGACATTGGACACACCTGTCTAGTGCCTCTGAAGAGAGGGAAATATTCTGAATGGGTGTTATTCATTCTGACATATGCAGGTGGAGAAGAGCATAGTAACTTGATCCAAGCAATTCATTTTTTGCCAAAGACAATTTTTTTAAAGTTAAGAAAATGGTAGCCCCACTGCACTCTATCAAAAGCCTTCTCAGCATCTAGCAAGATTAGAATCTCTGAGAGCTTTGAGACAGAAGGATTATACATAACATTAAAGAGTTGTCCAACATTTTATAAAACCTGTATGGTCAGAGGAAATAACAGATGTTAAGACCAACTCCAAACTTATAGCTAATTGTTTAGCTAAGAGCTTAACATCAACATAGCTAATAGCTTAACTTCTTCGGGGTAGGGGGCAGTATTCGCTAGTTTGGATGAATGAGGTGCCCAAAGTAAACTGCCTGTTACTCAGGCCCAGAAGCTAACACTCTAACATTTCTAAAACTGTTAAAATAATGTCTGTGTGCATAACAGAACTGATATGCAAAACGCCGAGGACAAACCATCCAACAAAATAATATTTCAGCCTACCACTGTTTTCAATGGCTGTCATGTTTAGGGCTTCTACTAGATGCCAACAGTCTTTAGAAAGAGTTTCAGGCTTGTTCTTTGAAAAAGTAGCTAGAAAATATGAATTTCACACTCAGCAATTTCACCGGATGTTGGCCAGGTGGGACGCTACCATCCCACCTACCGAAAATACAAGTGTCAGACATTATTTAGAAGCTTAATTTATTGTTAATCCAGTCAGATTTCAAAAAGGTTTTACGGCGAAAGCATACCATGCGATTATCTGAGGACAGCGCCCCGCATACAAAATCATTAAAAACATTTTCCAAACCAGCAGACGCATCACAAAAGTCAGAAATAGCGATAAAATACATCACTTACCTTTGAAGATCTTCCTCTGTTTGTAATACCAAGGGTCCCAGCTACACAAAAAATTGTTGTTTTGTTCGATAAAATCCTTCTTTATATCCCCAAAAAGTTAGTTTGGTTGGCGCGTTTGATTCAGTAAACCACCCGTTCCAGTCATTCAACATGCAGACAAAGAAATCCCAAAGGTTACCAATAAACTTTGTCCAAACAAGTCAAACAACATTTCTAATCAATCCTCATGTACCCTGATATGTAAATAAATGATAACATTTAAGATGGAGAATAGTATGTTCATCACCGGAGATAAATAACGAAGAGTGCGCCCTCATCCATGTGCGCTACAAGACCACAGTCCAAATGAGAGCCACCTTGAAAAACTACAAATTCTAGTTCATTTTTCAAAACACAAGCCTGAAACCCTTTCCAAAGACTTTTGACACCTATTGGAAGCCATAGGAACTGCAATCTAGGAGAATTTCCTTTGAATTTCCCATAGACAAGCCTTTTCAATGGGTGGTGACCTCAAACAAAAATATTTGGATTCTCCTCAGGTTTTCGCCTGCCATATCAGTTCTGTTATACTCACAAACATTATTCTAACAGTTCTAGAAACTTATGAGAGTTTTCTATCCAATACTACCAATTATATGCATATCCTAGCTTCTGGGCCTGAGTAACAGGCAGTTTACTTGGGCACATCAGTCATCCGAACTTCCGAATACTGCCCCCTAGCCTTAAGAAGTTTTAAGGATAGAGGGAAAGAGACTGATTCAAAGGATTCAATAAACATATTAATCAAGAGCAGTGCTAATTTATCCAGAAACTTCTTATACAATTCTATTGGGTAACCATCTGGTCCAGGACATATACCACCTTGCCTTGTCACCATACTCATAGTGAGTATGTCACAACTTAAGCAGCAGTTCATCAATTTGGCCTGTTGACAAGGTATTGAATTCATTTTGTAAAGATAATTGATCCCTGTCCATATTTGGGGATGGTGAGGTATCATAAGTACTGTCTAACTATAAAATACGAGTTGTCAGTTCAAAGTCTCTTTTTCCTATGTTTCCTTTAAAAACTAGTGAAATGATATGACCTCTAATGTAGGCCTTAAAAGTCTTCCACAGAACAGATGCTGAAACATTGGGGGGTGTCGTTAGCAGCTATAAAAACATCAATCTGAGCAGTCAGAAAGTTTACAAAACTTTAAATCAGAAAGCAAGCGCATATTAAAATGTCAAGGTACACAAGGCTCAGTCCCACCTCCAAGTCTTTAGTCAGAGGGGCGTGATCTGGTATGACAATGGAATATTGTCATATATTCCCTACTAGTTGGATTGAAAAAACACCTGGGGTCTGTAACAGCAAACTCTGGATAACCTGATCAGACTTTATTTATCTAGGCAACTCAGTTAAGAACAAATTCTTATTTACAATGACAGCCTAAACCGGCTGACGCTGGGCCAAATTCACGCCACCCTATGGGACTCCCAATCACAGCCAGTTGTGATAAAGCCTGGATTTGAACCAGGTTGTCTGTAGTGACACCTCTAGCACTGAGATGCAGCGCCTTAGACTCCTGCACCACTCGGGAGACTTAGAAGGTGTGCTAATTTGGTTGGAGGACTGATCCAAAGTAGGATTAAGCCAGCAATTAAAATCGCCTCCCTAGATTAATAGGTGTGAGGTCATTTCTAGAAGTGAAGGCAGAAAGGCACAAAAAAACATCATCCCAATTTGGCACATAGACATTGACGAGGATCAATGGAGTTCTATAGATTCTGCCAGTGACAATAACATATCTGACATTGGCATCCAAAATAACATTGGAAAAAAAAATGGTACCGATTTGTGTATCAGAATTGCAGCTCCCCCCGATTTATTTTGAAAAGTGGAGTGATAAAGTTGGCCTACCCAGCCTTTTTGCAATCTAAAGTGATCTGAAACTCTCAAATGGTTCTCTTGTAAGAACGCAATCTGTGTTCCCAGATGTTGTAGATGATGAAATACTCTACTATGTCTGACTGGTTGGTTCAAACCCTTACAGTTCCAACTAGACAACGTAAGCATCCTTCCAGATCCTTCGATGTCGTCTCTTCCTATCATTGTGAAGCAGAATTCACCAAGCGTTGGATTGTTCACCCACTAATAAGGAACGTGAGCTGGGTTTAGACCATTGTGAGACAGGTTAGTTTTACCCTACTGATGATGTGTTGTTGCAATAGTAATCCTATTAAATTAGGTGGTTGAGTCTTTGGAAAAAGAGGAAATGAGTGTAGCCTTTTAAATGTAAGCAGAAGACTGAACCTAACATATGAGAAAAAATAAAACTGTTGAACTTCCTCCCACCCGCTGAAGCGTCTTCCCAAACAAGATGAGCACACCCCCCTCTAGTATACAAGCGCATAGTGGATCCATCAGCTAGGCTGAACTCTTACCAAGTGGAGTGTTTGTGACAATTATATTATAAAAGAGACAAATATATATTTAAAAAAATTGAAAGGACAGTTTACCAATAGTGCCAAGTAAAGTGACATCAGGGTGTTAAATCAAATAGCATAGGCAGCATGACAAAATAACTAAAAAGTAAATATATAATGTATATTATATGAATTGAGGCTGACTATTTCAGCCAACAATGAGGAAAACATACAACGCAAATGAAAAAAACAGAGGCAGTGAAGTAGGTTTCAGGTGTCGGGCCTTACCTATCAAACACTACACTGCAGTAGGCTTCATGTGTCGGGCCTTACCTATCAAACACTGCACTGCAGTAGGCTTCATGTGTCGGGCCTTACCTATCAAACACTGCACTGCAGATAGGCTTCATGTGTCGGGCCTTACCTATCAAACACTGCACTGCAGATAGGGCTTCATGTGTCGGGCCTTACCCATCAAACACTACACTGCAGTAGGCTTCATGTGTCGGGCCTTACCTATCAAACACTACACTGCAGTAGGCTTCATGTGTCGGGCCTTACCTATCAAACACTGCACTGCAGTAGGCTTCATGTGTCGGGCCTTACCTATCAAACACTACACTGCAGTAGACTACATGTGTCGGGCCTTACCCATCAAACACTACACTGCAGTAGGCTTCATGTGTCGGGCCTTACCTATAAAACACTGCACTGCAGTAGGCTTCATGTGTCGGGCCTTACCTATCAAACACTACACTGCAGTAGGCTTCATGTGTCGGGCCTTACCTATCAAACACTACACTGCAGTAGGCTTCATGTGTCGGGCCTTACCTATCAAACACTACACTGCAGTAGGCTACATGTGTTGGGCTTTACCTGCCAAACCCTGCACAGCAGATAGGCTAAATAACCATGTCGTTGCTCCAGGCAGTTTGGGGGAGCAGTTTCCTTCAAGTTCTTGTTGATAAAATCAATTTCAGCAGTCAGGTCGTTGAACTTGTTAAGAGCTCCGCTTGGTAGTGTGATCCTGAGCTCAGTTGAGAAGAAGAGGCCAAACTTGACTCCCGGGCCGCTTTGCGTTACCTTACACCTCTCGTCTCTTGGTCACAGAGGCAGTGAAGTCTGGGAAAATGGACTCTTGCCTCAGTACTGTAAAGGTAATGGTCCCGGACGTGGTAGTAATGCACTCTAATGACGAAGGGGAGTCACCCTCTCTTGGTCTAGCTTGCAGTGACCTATAAGCACGGTCTAAGAAGGGTAGTTCTTCAAGGTTAAGCATGTCCTGAAATAGTTGTGTGGGCGGGCCCCCTCCAGACCTTCAGCAATGCCCACCAGGCGTATGTTGTGGCGGCGTTGACGTCCTTCTTGCATTTTTGTTAATGCTCTTTAACATCAGATGAGAGCAAATTCACTGTGGCCTGAAGGGTGGTTAGGTCGTCGTTGTAAGACACAGCAGAGTGCTCTAGTTTATGGATGGTAATGCCCTGTGTAGTCGTTATTGCCTGTAGTGCAGCTACAGATGAATGGGGCCTCCTTTGGGAGGGTCTCTTTTAGAGTGAGTGTTTCTTTTATCGGCCATTTCTGGGATTTGTAGAAAAGTGAAGAGTCAGATTATGTTTTGGAAATTAAGCTCAGCAATAGAAGTAAAGATGTAGACTAGACTGAGGTTTTAAATAACCGAAACAAGACCATTTACTCAATTAGCGACTGTGCTAGCTTGCTGACGAAAGTTCGGTAGCTGAATGCGGGCTTCTTATATCAGCAATTATATCCCTTTTTTCACTGTTATGAAGAGAAACGAGATGAAAAACCGTGCGGACATTCTACCGACCAAGGCAAACTAAACTGTCAGGAGTGGGCAATGATGCCTGTCTCTCCAGTTGCTAAATCGTTCAGGAAAATCCAAGGCTTTGCTGCAGCCTACTTTAGCAATCTTCCATTCAGCAATTCACTGCCATTATTACCGTTCGGAAGAGCAACGAGATACGAGACTATGTCAACGATAGTAAAGTGAAATTAATTAAACAATAAATTAAACTGTGTTCTAAAGTAATTAAATAAGGTTTGTCGCAACTTGGCTGAGCTCTGGGAAAAGTGTTATGTTATTCGTGCCACCAGAAATCCCTGTAACATCTTGAAGATATTGTAGTTGGTGTTAGAGGTTCATGTTAACGATAATACGCAATAGATTCATCCAATACAGCAGAAAGAAACTCAAGAGTAGTCCGGACTTACTTTGACAATTCAATATTTAATGGTTCAAGTAAAATTACATGTATGGAAGGTCATTTTTTCTTAGATTTTGATGGGATATTTTACAAAGGCATGACAACACAGAGTTGATCAATACTATACTGCTGGCAAACATTTAAGCTTTCTCTCCAAGCAACCTTGAACCTGTACCCACCAATGACTAATTTACAAGCATATATATTATATAGCAGGTATTTCATATATAGATTTTATACAAGATACATGTGTACATAAAATATTCTGGCAAGGTTCATGCCAGTATACATACACACAAAAATGCACACACACACACTCGCTGCACACACACACACTCACCAATATATGCATATGTAGCCATTTACATTACAGCAGAGATTGTCGTCTCATTGTTTTACATTTAATTTGCTTTTGATTCTCTTTTTTCATGACTGAATTCAGGTGACTAAACCTTTACTCAACAATATATAAACCAATCTTGTTGGATGCCACCTTGTCAATTCTTCTCAAAGGTACTGTTCTGTACAATATTAAAACAAAACAAATCACAAAGGTGATGTGATATTTATCTTGTGTGTACATGCCTCATATTCATTACACGTTTGAAATAGATTTTTTTTGTGTGTTTGTTAGCCACGTATTGTTAATTGCCTCAAAAGGGATATATGGTTATAACAACACAATTGGTCGATGATGGCCACATGACAACACAAATCCATCTGTTACACGTTAAAACAACTTAGGAGCATAGCAAGCTAGTGATAAAAAAATGGGTAAAAATGGCCCACATGCAGATGATGATGCAAAATAACATCCCAATGAAATTCTTTTATAATAAAAAAAAAAACTTTTATTTTTTTTGTAAAAAAAAAAAAAACATTCGTAGAGAAATAAATGATTTTGGAAAACCGACGGGTGACGTTGTTTCTATCACTATGGTTACGGCGACCTGGGAGCTGGATTTTTAGAAAAGTAGAAAAAAAATACTAGAGGAGGAAAACAACGCACATGACTCTCTACTAATCATTTAAGTTCTGTGGAAGTTTATCTCACCATCTTCCTTTTTTTTGGTTCATATGTGAAACCTTTGGCACAAAGCGAAACTGACCTAAAGTGATCACCCCCTCCTGAAAGACACATTTACCTTTAAACTGCATTCCATTTCTTTAACAAATGCAGACATCTGTAACTCTAAGTCATGGATGAGCAAACAAATGGGGAATTCCAAATAACAAAATAACAAAAATGCCACCTGTTTTTTGAATATTTGAAAATTATATCCTATTTATTGTTCTACATTGCCTAAACATTTTTTTTTTAAATTTCAAATAATTTATGTGCATGACAAATGGCACCCTATTTCCTACATAGTGCACTACTTTTGACGAGAGCCCTATGGGCCCTGGTTAAATGTAGTGCACTAAATAGGGAATAGGGTGCCATTTGGGAATCGACCCTGTGTTATCTGTTTGTCGTTCCCAATGTAGGGCTATATGGAGCCTTAGGTGTTGTTGATGGAAATTCATTAAACTTTCAGGTTTTCTTCTGAAAGAAGTGTTGATTATTTTGACTCTCGATGACAGTGATATAATGAAACATTTTAAGTCTCAAGCATTTACCTATCCCCATCTGTTTTGTGTGATCAATATTGACATAGGAACATTCTGTCCATCTGTGTTGCTCTGTATGAGCGTGAAACAGAGGCATCTATGTACATAATATGTACACTGAACAAAAATATCAACGCAACATACAACAATTTCAACGATTTTACTGACTTACAGTTCATACATGGAAATCAGTCAATTTAAATGAATTCATTACATCCTAATCTATGGATTTCACATGACTGGGAATACAGATCGGTTGGTCACAGATACCTATAAAAAAAAAAGTAGGGGTGTGGATCAGAAAACCAGTCAGTATCTGGTGTGACCATTTTCCTCATGCTGCGTGACACATCTCCTTTGCATAGAGTTGATCAGGCTGTTGATTGTGGCCTGTGGAATGACTGTGCGAAGTTGCTGGATATTGATGGGAATTTGGAACATGCTGTTGTACACGTCAATACTGAGCATTCCAAACATGCTCAATGGATAACATGTCTGGTGAGTACACAGGTCATGGAAGAACTGGGACATTTTCAGCTTCCAGAAATTGTGTAGAGATCCTTGCGACATGTGGCTGTGCATCATCATGCTAAAACATGAGTTGATGAACGGGCCACAGGATATCTCATCACGTTATCTCTGTTTATTCAAATCGCCATTGATAAAATGCAATTGTGTTCATTGTCCATAGCTTATTCATGCCCATACCATAACCCCACCACAACCATAGGGCACTCTGATCACAATGTTGACATCAGCAAACCTCTCGATCACATGACGCCATACACGCTGTCTGCCATCTTCCCAGTACGGTTTAAAGCGTGATTCACCCATGAAGAGCACACATCTCTAGTGTGCCAGTAACCATCGAAGGTGATCATTTGCCCACTGAAGTTGGTTACGAAGCCAAACTACTGTCAGGTCAAGACCCTGGTGAGGACGATGAGCACACAGATGAGCTTCCCTGAGATGGTTTCTGACAGTTTGTGCACAAATTCTTTGGTTGTGCAAACCCACAGTTTCATCAGCTGTCTGGGTGGTGGGTCTCAGATGATCCTGCTTTTGAAGAAGCTGGATGTAGAGGTCCTGGGCTGGCATGGTTACACGTGGTCTGCGGTTGGACATAATGCCAAATTCTCTAAAGTGACGTTGGACTCGGCTTATGGTAGAGAAATTGACATGACATTTTCTGGCATCAACTCTGGTGGACATTCCTGCAGTCAGCATAACAATTGCACGGCCCCTCAAAACTTCAGACATCTGAGGCATTGTGTTGTGTGACAAAACTGTACATTTTAGAGTGGCCTTTTAGAGTGGCCTCCCCAGCACAAGGTGCACCTGTGTAATGATCATGCCGTTTAATCAGCTTCTTGATATGCCACACCTGTCAAGTGGATGGATTATCTTGGCGAAGGAGAAGTGCTCAATAACAGCGATGTAAACAAAGTTGTGCCATAAATTTGGGAGAAATTAGCTTTTTGTGCATATGGAACATTTCAGGGATCTTTTATTTCAGCTCAGGAAATATGGGACCAACATTGTACATGTTGCGTTTATATTTTTGTTCAGTATATATACTGTAAGTATATTGTGTGATTTTGTGTGTTTCAGTCGTTGTTAAGTGTCAATATTATCGTTCTACAGCATATGCAGTTGGAATGTTACTGAATCACACGTCACACATTGGCAGGCCTGTGTTCACTGTCACTGTCTGAAGGAAGCAAGTGCTTTGTGATTTGTTTGCATATGTCAGTGTACTCTGTCCTGTCTGTAGTTGTTGTCTTTGATGAAAGACAAATGTGTTTAACATTTAACTGCAGTGAGGAGCTGTTTCAGGATGACATAGAAGGAAATCATTACTCCGCAAAAAAGGAATTGATATCCAATTCATGATTGGGACTTGGTTGGGCAGTAGGTTAACCGTGTTCAATGAGTAGGATTTATTCAATTCATTAATACAAATTCAATACATTTCCTTAATTGACCAGAAGTGAGATGAAATTGACCCTGACCTTGACCCTTCCACATAACACTCTTATGACACACGTAATTTCACAAACCCCGGCTTCGCTAATGCATTTCTACACTGATGGATACCTGACCCGAAATGTAATCTGAATGCAAGCAGAGTCTCAACCAAGCGCAGACACACTTTACTGTCTAACCCTGCAGGGAGAATGGTACCCTAAACATGTCCTGTTACCGTCTAACCCTGCAGGGAGAATGGTACCCTAAACATGTCCTGTTACTGTCTAGCCCTGCAGGGAAAATGGTACCCTAAACATGTCCTGTTACTGTCTAGCCCTGCAGGGAGAATGGTACCCTAAACATGTCCTGTTACTGTCTAACCCTGCAGGGAGAATGGTACCCTAAACATGTCCTGTTTCTTTCACAAGCCGCTAGAGGAGACTTTTAATTTAAATATGTTAACTGGTGATGGTCATGCAATGTTTACCGAATCCATGACAGTCAGTGGTTATCCAGAATGAACTCCCTTGAAACTATGGAAATATGGTTGAATCAAAGATATAGTGGATAAAACGTATGATAAATCATTTTTACAAAAGGGTGTATGTCAATATGTGAATATGGTAAATTCATCCTTCGAGCTTAAAGGTGCTTGCATATGGATACATATATATATGGATACAGAAACTCTCATTATAGTGGTTACTATCCTGACGAGATAGGGGCACGAATTAAAGCAAATAAAAAGCTATTTGCATCCAGACTCTGTATATGTCTCCACTTTTTCATTACCTGACTACTAGAAATACATTATGTTTCAGTGAGAGTAGACAACTACTACAGAGCCTGTCAACCACAGCTAATACCTACTGTGGAGATCACAGCTCAAAGTAACTAGACAACTGGGAGATGTTCTTAATTGTCTCCATAGCACTCATTTACGATGCGTACAATACACGTTATATTATATGAAAGGAAGATAAATGAAGTGAAATAATGGTGGGAAAGTAAAACAAGAAAAGTTATAGCTCCTTGCATGGAACCTCTGTCTGTGCTGTTCAAGGCTTCTTCTCAGGAGATAATGTAGAACATGTGTAGGTTCTTATTACAATGGGAAAGATCATGTAGAAAATGAGTAGGTTCTTACTGGGAGGGTAAGATAATGTTGAAAATTAGTAGTTTGTTTTACAGGGGAAAGATAATGTAGAAAATAAGTATGTTGTTATTAGGAGGGTAAGATAATGTTGAAATTAGTAGTTTGTTATTGCAGGGGAATGATCATGTAGAAAATAAGTATGTTTTTATTAGGAGGATACGATAATGTTGAAATTAGTAGTTTGTTATTACAGGGGAAAGATCATGTAGAACATTAGTAGGTGGTTATTACAGGGAAAGATCATGTAGAAAATGAGTAGGTTCCTATTAGGTGGGGAAAATAATGTAGAAAATGAATAGGTTGTTATTATGTGTGGGAGATAATGTTAGAAATGAGTTGGTTCCTATTAGGTGGGGAAGATAATGTAGAACATGAGTAGGTTCCTATCAGGTGGGGAAGATAATGTAGAAAATGAGTAGGTTTGCAATAGAGGGCAGGGAAAGGGGTGTCAAAGGCATCATAACTCGCCATACAAGAAACATCTGAAGAGAAACAGTGTTGGGCATATCATGGGGGGTGGCCCATGTACTCTATGTTTATATAAAGTGTTTGCACGACACAGAGTGAAACATTTTTTGTCCATTGAGTCTTAGGTATGTGTCTGCAGACCCCTGAATAAGACGGGATCCTATAAACATATTCAGACGAGAGCAAAAAGTAACTTGGATCATCAGTTGGAGCTGGAGCTGAATGTCTTGCTGGATACACTAAGCAATATTTCACCAGAGATTGGACATATACAACATTCACCTTGGGTTCACAAAGCTATACTGTGTGTTTGCGTTTCGTTTATCGTTAAGTAAATTGTGTGGAGGAAGGTTCCGCTGAGCTGGTTCCAATACGCATAGGGGGTCAAAATTATTTTTGATTACTCATCAGCAAAAATCTCTACCAAACATAAATTATGATGTTTTATATATTTTGTTTCTGTTGTGGATCTACTTTGGTATAGGACTACCATTTATATGATTACAGCCATTGTCAGATCCACTTCTGTGCAACATTGTGGAGAGTGAGGAACAACATTGTGGAGAGTGAGGAACAACATTGTGGAGACTGAGGAACAACATTGTGGAGACTGAGGAACAACATTGTGGAGAATGAGGAACAACATTGTGGAGACTGAGGAACAACATTGTGGAGACTGAGGAACAACAGTGTGGAGAGTGAGGAACAACATTGTGGAGAATGAGGAACAACATTGTGGAGACTGAGGAACAACATTGTGGAGACTGAGGAACAACAGTGTGGAGAGTGAGGAACAACATTGTGGAGACTGAAGAACAACATTGTGGAGACTGAGGAACAACATTGTGGAGACTGAGGAACAACAGTGTGGAGAGTGAGGAACAACAGTGTGGAGAGTGAGGAACAACATTGTGGAGAGTGAGGAACAACATTGTGGAGACAGAGGAACAGTTTTGTCACTTCCTCCACATTCCATGTTCACACATTAATCAGAAACCATCAAGATACATTAGACAAACTCTGTCCCCTTACAGCCCCTTACTACTGATGTTAAATATACACCAAGATACTTTAGATAAACTGGTTGGTGTTACTCTGCTCCCTTACAGCCCCTTACTGCTGATGTTAAATATACACCAAGATATTTTAGACAAACTGGTTGGTGTTACTCTGTCCCCTTACAGCCCCTTACTACTGATGTTAAATATACACCAAGATATTTTAGACAAACTGGTTGGTGTTACTCTGGTCCCTTACAGCTGATGCTCATGTAAGAAGGCAGAGGATCCTCCGTTGGCTGGGGTCTGCTGGCCTGACGAAGATGAGGAAAAGCTTGCCAGAGGGATGACCTTGATGGGGTCAGACTCCTTACTCTTGCTGCTGCAGTGTCTTTCCAGAGTATTGTAGAACTGCGGCCGGTTCATCCCTTTAGCCAGATCGTCTTTGGGCACAGACCTGCCCAGGGTATGGCACTGACGCCCATCCGCCTTGGCTCCTCTGGCCCATGGGGAGCTCTGCTGGTGCTGGAAGCCAAAGGAGGGCAGGGTAGGCAGGGTACCCGTGTTGGACGGAGACTGGAACTGGGTCACCAGGGAGGGGGGCATCCAGCAGCTGTCGGAGTGGCCCAGGATCAGACATTCCTGGGTGCACGTCTCCGAGGCTTCCGCCAGCGCCTTGGCCAGGTTCACCTCAACTATGGCTGCAGCACAAAGACATTAAACAAAAGAAGAGAATAAAATATGAAAAAGACAAGAAGAGAATGATAACCTGTTAGATGTTTAACTGAAGGTGACCTGTAAATGTTAACCTGTTAGATGTTTAACTGAAGTTAACCTGTTAGATGTTTAACTGAAGTTAACCTGTTAGATGTTTAACTGAAGGTGACCTGTAAATGTTAACCTGTTAGATGTTTAACTGAAGGTGACCTGTAAATGTTAACCTGTTGTAGAAATGAATGGCAGTAATACATGTTTGAATCATTCCAGAAGAAGAAAAACAGCAGCATTTAATTTCCATTGGTGTTCCATTGGTTCCCTGTGTTTACCTACAACAGACAAGGAATTCCCAGGAGATTATTTAAAGTTAAGAATAACTGTCTCTGTTGTTGGTGTCTGAGATTGACTTTACTGTATTCAATATTTAAAAGAACATCCTGTTAGCAGTTGACTTTATCCCTCAATAACACAGACCCCAAAGCAAATCAGGGGGAGAAAAATAGGTTAATTCAAAGATAACAAATCATAGTTGTTATGCTGGGAAGTAGATGGTTGATGTTCATTCTTCCCTGTCCTCAGTGATTCTCCACAGAACAAAGTGGTAGGATGTAATTATTAACCCCCAACCTTAGCCTTTGGTTGACCAATTAGAATTCCTTGCAATAAAACTTGGCCAATGGCCAAATGACAAATATCCTGTTTCAGGCTCAATGTATAGCCCATTCGAACCAATGAAAACGTGCCACATGTAGCTATGAGTCCAGGACTGAAACCCCATACAGAGATTCTAAACAGATATTGAACTGAAAAACAATTATTTCCATTGACCGTTAATTCCATATTCCCTCCCTTGACCTCTAGTCCTCTGCAATGTGTGTTATCTTTAAATATTTCTTACAATCCCAAAGTATTTTTTAAAAATCACTGTCATCATGGCACACCTTGCATTCTGTGATCTATTCGACATTCAATAAATCTGGTCAGTTACAATAACTCAAAAATGTGAACATCACAAAATCACATGAATCCACATTTAGGATTATTGTTAGGATTCTTGTTAGCATATTTGAGGTGCAAGGTACAATGAGTATAGTTATGAGTGATAGGGGATTTGGGGAGGGAGAAAGCAGGGAGGGAGAAATCGGGGAGGGAGAAATCGGGGAGGGAGAAATCAAGGGAGGGAGAAATCAAGGCACTTCAACTATCTTATCTCATTATGCTCGAGCTGACATCACATGTGAAATGAGTCCAGGAAGAGATAGAGGCCTCAAAATTGAGCCCCAGCAATAAAACCTGTCAACTCTGGTAATTAGAATGTAAAACAGTATGCAACACAGCAAACAGGAACCCATGGTGTTATGGTTCTGAGACACTCAGAGGAAAAGAGGAGAGGTCCTTGCTATGACATCACATCAAGTCCTCCAGGTCTCGGCTTCAATCTATCTCATAGAGATAATTTTGCATATAGGCATAAGTAACACTGTTATAAATAATTGAATGGTCCTAGGTCTGTGTCTATGGCTTTGAGATCTCACATTAGAAGTTGAGCATGCTCTGTTTAATTAAATTCCCTAGTCAGCTCAACATTTTAAACAATGATTTTTCTCAATGGTGCAGTTATTGTATTACCGCTCCATTCCAATTACAAAGCCAAACTTATGAGGGGTGATTACTGATATCCAACACAAACTCCCAAATCCTATTTGTTTGCAATACTTAATTGCATTCTTTAAGTGAGGAGCTATATATTAATTTATTGAATATAACAAAAGCCAACCTGCTTATAATGACCAAGAACTGGTGAAAAATGTGTAGATTCATTCAAATTGCCAGGAGATACATGGAGTACCCTGGTGCATGGAGTCTGATCTGAAATATAGAGCCGGATTCAATCTGCATCGCTGAAGTGGTTGACATTCAAAGACAATGCTCCTGTGTTAAGGGGAAGACTGAATTTACGGTAAACGCATTTATAGCGCACGATATGTAACGCTTCATCAATCCAGATTGAATAGAGACCTAAACCCTCTCAATAATGGCCTGCTCAGCCCCCCAGCCTTTGAGTCTGAGTGAATACATCTCCTGAGCAGTAAATGTGTCACCTTTCAGAGGTTCACTAACTTCATTAAAGGGGGAAAAAATGATGCATCTCACTGAACAAGCACAATCAGGCCAAGTCCTTACTATATTCCCTGAGTCAATCATTTGATAGCAGTGATTTTTTTTCTGTTGTAGTTGTCTTTGCCAAGGAATTGTTCTTTTTTTTTCTTCCTGAAGGCAAAAACAACATTAAAATAGGTAACCATTATTCAACACACACACACACACACACACACGCACGCACGCACGCACACACACACACGCGACAAAGCCTCGATACATTTGCAAGGAACACTAGTGCCTCCCCCTCAAAACATAAGTGATCGGTACAAAGAATGGGGAACTTCACATAATACGAGGTATTTGGTGCGGCAGTGCTTTCCCTGGGTGAAGTCACAGTGAGAGATGTCATTGCTGCTGTGACAACAGCCAGAGGAGTGCTGCTATGTCTGTTTGTGACATTTCACATTAAACAGCTCAAAGGGAATGGAGTCTGTATCAGTTTCCACTCCACAGGGAACAGGGGTACGACCCGAAAGACACCCTATGCAGTGCACTACTTTCAATATAGTAGGTGGTGCCTCAATAGGTGGTGCCTCAGTAGGTGGTGCCTCAGTAGGTGGTGCCTCAGTAAGTGGTGCCTCAATAGGCAGTGCCTCAATAGGTGGTGCCTCAGTAAGTGGTGCCTCAGTAGGGCTCCTGTCAAAAGCAGTGAACTATCTAGGGAATATGGTGCCATTTTGGTCAATGGGTGCTCTGGTTAATGGGTGCTCTGGTTAGTTGGTGATCTGGTCAGTGGGTGATCTGGTCTGTGGGTGCTCTGATTAGTGGGTGATCTGGTCAGTGGGTGATCTGGTCGGTGGGTGATCTGGTCAGTGGGTGCTCTGGTTAGTGGGTGCTCTGGTTAGTGGGAGCTCTGGTTAGTGGGTGCTCTGGTTAGTGGGTGCTCTCATTAGTTGGTGATCTGGTCAGTGGGTGATCTGGTCAGTGGGTAATCTGGTCGGTGGGTGATCTGGTCGGTGCGTGATCTGGTCAAGAGTGTGCAAAGCTGTCATCAAGACAAAGGGTGGCTACTTAGAAGAATCTAAGGTCTAAAATATATCTTTTGTTACTACATAATTCCATGTGTGTTATTTCATCATTTTTGAAGTCTTCACTATTATTCTACAATGTAGAAAACAGTTAAAATACAGAAATACCCGTGAATGAGTAGGTGTATCCTAACTTTTGGTTCTGTGCACTTCCATCATTTTCTTTCAACTGGTACTGTGGGGGAGGGGGGAGTCCCAAAACGCTTTCGGGGTGTCAAAAGGAGAACACCAAACGTGTACGTTGAGAGTCTTATCTTTCGATAGTGGGGGTCGTAATAGTTTGTAATTTGCTAAACCGTTCGAACGCTTACAGTCAATTTTTTGACAAGAACGATTGTCGGGATGTGTCACGGTCTGAAAAACACCGCTCTAGCTCTGTCACCTTTCACCACAGATATCTCTAACCTAAACTGACAGATTTTTTGAGAAACGTTTTATTATGCTAATTTTATTTTTGCGGTTCGCGGACATTGACCTTAGGGGGCGGAATCTGAATTAGAAACATTTCCCAAACAAATACAAGGATGTTTACCACCATAGCTGGTTAAATCTGAAACAAGTTCACAATTAAAACCTGAACAAATACAAGGATGTTTACCACCATGCCACCATAGCTAGGCTACCTGGGGCGGCAGATACCCTAGTGGTTAGAGTGTTGGACTAGTAACCAAAAGGTTGCAAGATCAAACCCCAGAGCTGACAAGGTAAAAATAAAAACAAGGCACAAGGCATTTAACCCATTGTTGTACACCCAGTATGCTATAACTCTTTACATTGGGCAGCAGGGTAGCCTAGTGTGTTGGACTAGTAACTGAAAGGTTGCAAGTTCAAATCCCAGAGCTGACAAGGTACAAATCTGCTGTTCTTCCACCGGAACAAGGCAGTTAACCCACTGTTCCTAGGCCATCATTGAAATTAAGAATCTGTTCTTAACGGACTTGCCTCATTAAATAAATAACATCTGCAACAGGTTCACAATTAAGACCTGCCACAAAATAAATAAAGAGAGACGGATAAATAATGTAGTTTGTAATTACCAAGACTTTATCATCTTCTATTGCCTCAACACTCCAACTGTACATCAGGATAGGCAAATGGATGGCCATTATTAATAATGGGACTGTTTAACCCCATAGGCACTAGACAAAAGGGACCGATGCTATTTTTTTCCACTACAAACCTAGTCACAAGCATCATTTTGTGTAAGAAGACCATGTTTCATTTGACACGAGAATCAGAGAAAAAAATAACCACATATTAAATACTCCCTGGATGTGTTTCATTTCCTCAGCACTCTCTCAACATTCATATTTCAGCCCCTCAAGACCCATCTCATGAGTGATTGATAGTTTCAGAGATGGGTTGCAAATGATTTCATGATATATTTATGAAATTACAAACTTAAAAGACAGACAGGCGTATCCCATGTTTCCCATGGAATGTAAACAGGCAGGGTAATAAGTGAAATGCCACGGTAAAAACCATCACAGCATCCGTCTGTATGGAAACCATGACATATCCCATTCAGCGGTGTATATCTAGCCAAACAGTTTCCAGAGCCTTCAGAGTTGGTTACTATGGAGATTAAATTACCCCAGTTATTTGCAGCTAACCCAATTTTATTTAGTTTTTCTTTACTTTTATCAGAAGATAAGGAAGGGTATAATCTCGGAGAAGGCAATAAAGGGTGACAAGCGTTGTCATTGTCACCAGCGACAAGGGCATGAGCAGTGGGCGAGAGAGAGTCAATATGAAATTGTGAGGCAATGAAAAAGGGTTGTGTGCATTGGAAAGATGTAGGTTCTATGTGTCAGGGAGTTCAACGTGGCTGTGTAGGAGGTTTGGCTGGTGTATCAGGGAGGTCAACGTGGCTGTGTAGGAGGTTTGGCTGGTGTATCAGGGAGGTCAACGTGGCTGTGTAGGAGGTTTGGCTGATGTGTCAGGGAGGTCAACGTGGCTGTGTAGGAGGTTTGGCTGGTGTATCAGGGAGGTCAACGTGGCTGTGTAGGAGGTTTGGCTGGTGTATCAGGGAGGTCAACGTGGCTGTGTAGGAGGTTTGGCTGGTGTATGAGGGAGGTCAACGTGGCTGTGTTGGAGGTTTGGCTGATGTGTCAGGGAGGTCAACGTGGCTGTGTTGGAGGTTTGGCTGATGTGTCAGGGAGGTCAACGTGGCTGTGTAGGAGATTTGGCTGATGTATCAGGCAACGTGGCTGTGTAGGAGATTTGGCTGATGTATCAGGGAGGTCAACATGGCTGTGTAGGAGGTTTGGCTGATGTATCAGGGAGGTCAACGTGGCTGTGTAGGAGATTTGGCTGATGTAGGGAGGTCAACATGGCTGTGTTGGAGGTTTGGTGATGTATCAGGGAGGTCAACATGGCTGTGTAGGAGGTTTGGCTGATGTGTCAGGGAGGTCAACGTGGCTGTGTTGGAGGTTTGGCTGATGTGTCAGGGAGGTCAACGTGGCTGTGTTGGAGGTTTGGCTGATGTGTCAGGGAGGTCAACGTGGCTGTGTTGGAGGTTTGGCTGATGTGTCAGGAAGGTCAACGTGGCTGTGTAGGAGGTTTGGCTGATGTGTCAGGGAGGTCAACGTGGCTGTGTAGGAGGTTTGGCTGATATATCAGGGAGGTCAACGTGGCTGTGTAGGAGGTTTGGCTGATATATCAGGGAGGTCAACGTGGCTGTGTAGGAGGTTTGGCTGATGTATCAGGGAGGTCAACGTGGCTGTGTTGGAGGTTTGGCTGATGTATCAGGGAGGTCAAGGTGGCTGTGTAGGACAGATTGGACATGATGATTGTCAGAGCCTCTGACATAGCCATTATTGTGTATGTGACGGTACAGTACAGTAGTGTAATAGTACATGAAGTGGAGGAATTAGTATAACATTGTGAAATGTCTAAAATAATGTTATGAATGGTGTTTATCACAGTTACTTTGTTATGGATTTCACCGGCCCAGCTCTCATAGAGAAGACCGCATTGGTGAGGATGGCATTGTCCTTTTTCCTCTGTCTTTCTACTTTTCAACAGCAGGTAACGAATGGGCTCCTTAAAACAGACAATGCATCTGAGATAAGGAGGAAAAAGGTCATTCATATATACTCCAGGCTAATTTCATTTGATGCATTCACCAAGGTTCATCATCACACAATGGCCAGTCCCTGAGCTGAGTATGTATTTATCAGCACTTCAGGGACACATACTGTTCCACTCCTGCAATCCATCTACCCTAGTCTGCTCCATCTCTCCCCCTCTCCTGTTCTCTCGTATTTGACCCATTGTAACTGAGAGTAATTGCAGGTAGAAAACAACATCTAATGATTGCTTTATCTGGGAGTTGAGAACAGAAAAGTCACAGAGAGGTACTTTCAACAAAGGACAATGTCTGTTGTTGTTTTTTTTTGACACACAATTTCAGACAACAAAGAATATTATTGACTGGGTTGAGATTAGAACACCCAAACAAATAACAAAGGAACAAAGATAGGACAAAGTGCACAGAGAAAGAAAGGATTACCCAGAACACCCTGTGTCAAACACTTGTTTCGCTCTTTTTGTTAGTGTTGATTAAATACATGTTGCTGGATTGAAGAGACAGATTTTTTTTTTCTCTCGACATAAACACCCCCTTGGACAATATATAGACTTAATTGAATATAAATGCAGTAGTCAATCATCCAGCCATGCTGTTCAACTCCCCTCTCCTTTTACTTTCTGTCTGACCGCATAGAAATGTGCAACAAGTTATACCTACTGCTCTGCTCTGTAGCTAGGATTTCTATCAACAAAAAAATAACCAGCAATTAGTCAGTCATGGGCTAATCTTTTTTAAATTTTACATCCACAATTTACTTTCCAAGTCCCGACAGCATCCATTCATGGAAGAGGCATCCAACTCCACAGCTATTGTTTCTTTCTAAAAGTCTGACAGCATGATAAAAGGCATACTACTCTATAACTCTGATTTCAATCAATACAAACAGAAACAACAGTAATGGGCCAAGCTGTTTTTATTCTATCTGTGGTGACCCTTGACCTTTCGTTTTATTCTATCTGTGGTGACCCCTTGACTTTTCGTTTTTTTTTTCTTTCTGCGTTGTCGTGGTGACGGTACTGATTGATCTCCTTCGTTAAGTGAGATGACCTTGAGGACTGACGGACGAACAGTGATCATGGGGGCTGTCAGCATCAACACAATCAGTGCTGACCAAACACACATACACCCCCGTCCCAAAACGCCACCCTATTCCCTATATAGGGCACTATTTTTTTTCAACCAGGGCCCCATAAGGTATCTCATAGGGATATGCTCAAAAGTAGTGAGCTACGTAAGGCGTAGGGTGGCGTTTAGGATGCAGGCACAGCATGGGACTAGCAGAACAATCAGCCCTAATCACCATAATGGCAGAGGTTGCTAGACTGAAGGAGGAACGGTGTTCCATTTCAGCCACACATTTTTGATCTTGGCAAAGAACAGTGATTAAATATATTGTGTAGGTGTGTAGCTACAGAGAAGTAACTCACATATGCCTATTTATCAGGAGGAAACTAAACCTGTTCTTCCCTTAAAATTCATTGCAGCTAAAGTAAATGTCTGAAATGTTTGCGACTGCAGATTTATGTAAAATGGAGACTGTAGTAAACTTTTATAGAAAGTAGATGAAATAATTTGATAGAGTGAGATTTAACCTATAGATATTGTCTGAGGAGAGAAATTACATAGAAAACGCACTAGCTTACACTGACATACTTTGGGCCTATAGAAGGGTAAATGGCCTAATGTGTCCACCTGGATGAGCAGTAGTTGTTGAACCATAGTACCTATAGTATACTCTAGTAAGGTTATTGTACGGTCAGTCTGTGATTCAAATGAAAAGAGGCCTAGCTACAAGCCGTGTGTTAGACTGGTTACATTCTATACATGTAACAAGCATTTATCACACTGACCCATTGTGCTCCCAATTATTATGGAAAACAAGAATGAATAAAATAAACATTGAAGTGCTTCTCTGCTCTCTGAATAATCTGTACCTTCAATGCATTTCCATGGAGGAGAGAAGGAGGGCAAATAAACTATGTGCCACTGAATATGTTATATATTTTGCAGTCATTAATGATGTGTTCCTTTTTTTCCCTTAGCCATACATTATTGTTATTGGCTCAGTGGTCAGGCAGATAGTAAGTGGATACAATGGCGTCAATGGAGTCCATCTTTCAACTGTTAACTGGCAGGCAGGAAGCAAGATGCCAAACGCTGGTGTCATCATCTCTGTACATGAGTGATCTAAGACGCTGTATAATCTTTAACACCACATCGCCACAGAGGGGATGGTAAAAGATAAGCAACCGTCTACTGCTGGGTTTTTCATTTGTGTTTCTGAAGTAAATCCATCTAAAGTAACGAGGCTTTCAATTTACCCTGACTTACATTCTCGAACCAGGAACAATGACCTCCAGTAAAATGTAAATTACTTTTGCGGGCCAAAAATATTGGCAAGCAATTCAGGTGCTGCTTAAATGTGTAATCCATAAGGTGTTGCCACACACACACGCACGCACACACATGCACACACACACACACACACACACACACACACACACACACACACACACACACACACACACACACACACACACACACACACACACACACACACACACACACCTCAAACGCATAGCTGAGTAGAACAATCCCGTACTGGTTCTGGATAGCACCATGCTTTTCTAGGAGTGTAGCTATGTTGTGTGAGAACATGATTAATACGAGGGGCAGACAACTGTACTTCAGGCCCCCACACATATCTTCTCTTTAAAGGTTTGCCTTTTTTGAAGCGGTACATTGTCTCCTCATGGGACAAGTATTAATTTTTCACCAAAACCTCTCTTGAATAATGAATTCTGTCCTATTTCTACTCAGTGATAGGTCCACTGGCTGTCTGTCCAGGGGTTGTCCCGGAAAGGGCAAAGCTTTTCAGAGAAAGAGTTCACTGCTAACCATGGATCATTTATATTTATATATATAAATATCAGTGTGTTGGAACAGGAAACTATAACAGTGTATCACTGAATAACATGAAAGCACACTGACACGTTTTGATTCAATAAACCAGAGGTATGTGACTAGTTTTTGACGTTGACTTCACTGCCTTTTCTCCAGCCATACATAGTACCGTTTGGGTATATACGTTAACGGCAACAACACAAGCCTTTTTCAGTTGACAGTAACTCCCTCTCAAAAAAAAATCACAGAGGTAGTTATATGTTTGAGGTTTGTGTTAATGTTTCTGTTTCTGTCGGTAAGTTCCTGTTTTGGCGAGCTGAGTGCAGGCTCCTTGTCAACGCACTGTCGTTGGAGGATCCACAACAACACAGAAAGAAAATATACTAGAAATATGAGGTGATTTCTCCAGAGTAAGAAGTCAGGAGGATCCTACAGCTCTCTCCCTGGGATTCTGCTGGAGTTCATTTCAACTCACACAGTAACGAAAGACTCCCGATTCAGACTCCATTGAAACAAACGCAGCTACGGTAATATCCTCTCTTATGACATTATTTCAGTGTCAAAATGTATATTTCCTTTTGTATGCAACTCTGATTCAAACTATACTATTCATACTATACTATTCATACTATACTATTCATACTATACTATTCATACTATACTATTCATACTATGCTATTCATACTATACTATTCATACTATTCATACTATGCTATTCATACTATTCATACTATACTATTCATACTATACTATTCATACTATACTATTCATACTATACTATTCATACTATGCTATTCATACTATACTATTCATACTATTCATACTATGCTATTCATACTATTCATACTATACTATTCATACTATACTATTCATACTATACTATTCATACTATGCTATTCATACTATTCATACTATGCTATTCATACTATTCATACTATGCTATTCATACTATGCTATTCATACTATTCATACTATGCTATTCATAATATTCATACTATGCTATTCATACTATTCATACTATTCATACTATACTATTCATACTATGCTATTCATACTATTCTATTCATACTATACTATTCATACTATACTATTCATACTATACTATTCATACTATACTATTCATACTATACTATTCATACTATACTTTCATACTATGCTATTCATACTATACTATTCATACTATTCATACTATGCTATTCATACTATTCATACTATACTATTCATACTATACTATTCATACTATACTATTCATACTATGCTATTCATACTATTCATACTATGCTATTCATACTATTCATACTATGCTATTCATACTATTCATACTATGCTATTCATACTATTCATACTATGCTATTCATACTATGCTATTCATACTATTCATACTATGCTATTCATACTATTCATACTATGCTATTCATACTATTCATACTATGCTATTCATACTATTCATACTATGCTATTCATACTATGCTATTCATACTATTCATACTATGCTATTCATACTATTCATACTATGCTATTCATACGATTCATACTATGCTATTCATACTATGCTATTCATACTATGCTATTCATACTATTCATGCTATGCTATTCATACTATTCATACTATGCTATTCATACTATGCTATTCATACTATGCTATTCATACTATGCTATTCATACTATGCTATTCATACTATTCATACTATGCTATTCATACTATTCATACTATGCTATTCATACTATTCATACTATGCTATTCATACTATTCATACTATGCTATTCATACTATTCATACTATGCTATTCATACTATTCATACTATGCTATTCATACTATGCTATTCATACTATTCATACTATGCTATTCATACTATTCATACTATGCTATTCATACTATTCATACTATGCTATTCATACTATTCATACTATGCTATTCATACTATTCATACTATGCTATTCATACTATTCATACTATGCTATTCATACTATTCATACTATGCTATTCATACTATGCTATTCATACTATTCATACTATGCTATTCATACTATTCATACTATGCTATTCATACTCTTCATACTATGCTATTCATACTATTCATACTATGCTATTCATACTATTCATAATGCATTCATACTATTCATACATGCTATTCATACTATGCTATTCATACTATTCATACTATGCTATTCATACTATTCATACTATGCTATTCCCATACTATGCTTTCATACTGCTTTCATCTGTCTACTTTCCTATGCTATTCATACATTCATACTATGCTTTCATACTATTCATGTCTAT
Source organism: Oncorhynchus tshawytscha (assembly GCF_018296145.1). Lineage (NCBI taxonomy): Eukaryota > Metazoa > Chordata > Actinopteri > Salmoniformes > Salmonidae > Oncorhynchus > Oncorhynchus tshawytscha. The sequence continues at coordinate 39,303,223 of NC_056449.1, read as the reverse complement.
GCCTTCATACTATTCATACTATGCTATTCATACTATGCTTTCATACTATTCATACTATGCTATTCATACTATTCATACTATGCTATTCATACTATTCATACTATGCTATTCATACTATGCTATTCATACTATGCTAACATACTATTCATACTATGCTATTCATACTATTCATACTATGCTATTCATACTATTCATACTATGCTATTCATACTATTCATACTACTTTCATACTATGCTATTCATGTATGCTATTCATACTATGCCTTCATACTATTCATACTATGCTATTCATACTATTCATGTATGCTATTCATACTATTCATCCTATGCCTTCATACTATTCATACTATGCTATTCATACTATGCTATTCATACTATTCATACTATGCTATTCATACTATTCATACTATCTATTCATACTATTCATACTATGCTATTCATACCTTCATACTATGCTATTCATACTATGCTATTCATACTATTCATACTATGCTATTCATACCATTCATACTATGCTATTCATACTATTCATACTATGCTATTCATACTATGCTATTCATACTATTCATACTATGCTACTCATACTATTCATACTATGCTATTCATACTATTCATACTATGCTATTCATACTATTCATACTATTCATACATACATAGAATTCCATCCATGCTGATGAAGATAATGCACAAGAGGACAGAACATTATAACATTCTATAGGGGAGGGGCCATATGCCACTCTATTGCTCCAGAGACTGAAAAACATTGACCCCAATGGCTTTTTCTGTTTCGCCCAAGGCACTAACTATTAAACATTAGCATAACACTACACAGCTGATTTTGTGGACATGCCCTAAGACTAGCAGTCCCTCACTTCACTGTTTCATCTGTCTTTTCCTGCCTCCCATCAACACTTCTACTGATCTGTCTTCCTCCCCTAACCTCAACACTTCTATCAATCTGTCTTCCTCACCTAACCTCAATACTTCTACTGATCTGTCTTCCTCCCCTAACCTCAACACTTCTACTGATCTGTCTTTTTCCCCTAACCTCAACACTTCTACTGATCTGTCTTCTTCCCCTAACCTCAACACTTCTATCAATCTGTCTTCCTTCCCTAACCTCAACACTTCTACTGATCTGTCTTCCTCCCCTAACCTCAACACTTCTATCAATTTGTCTTCCTCCCCTAACCTCAACACTTCTATCAATCTGTCTTCCTCCCCTAACCTCAACACTTCTATCAATCTGTCTTCCTTCCCTAACCTCAACACTTCTAACAGATCTGTCTTCCTCCCCTAACCTCAACACTTCTAGCAATTTGTCTTCCTCCCCTAACCCAACACTTCTACTGGCTGTCTCAACCTCAACTTCTACTGATCTGTCTTCCTCCCCTCCCCTAACCTCAACACTGTCTTCCTCCCCTAACCTCAACACTTCTACTGATCTGTCTTCCTCCCTTAACCTCAACACTTCTACTGATCTGTCTTCCTCCCCTAACCTCAACACTTCTACTGATCTGTCTTCCTCCCCTCCCGTAACCTCAACACTTCTATCAGTCTGTCTTCCTTCCCTAACCTCAACACTTCTACTGATCTGTCTTCCTCCCCTAACCTCAACACTTCTATCAATCTGTCTTCCTCCACTAACCTCAACACGTCTATCAATCTGTCTTCTTCACCTAACCTCAACACTTCCACTGATCTGTCTTCCTCCCCTAACCTCAACACTTCTACCGATCTGTCTTCCTCCCCTAACCTCAACACTTCTACTGATCTGTCTTCCTCCCCTAACCTCAACACGTCTTTCAACTACAGTTACGTTTGAGTCATTTAGCAGACTGTCATTTAGCAGACTGTCATTTAACAGACTGTCATTTAGCAGACTGTCATTTAGCAATGTGAGCTCAGAGAATCCATGGCTCATCCTATGCTGCATGACGTCATCAGACTCTGTGTTCTGGCCTGCAGTCTATTCAGGCCGGCACTGTGTTACTCACTCTATAAAGACACCAACAGCATCTCTATGTTAATATTCTATTCACTGAGAGAAGACATACACCACTTCATAAAGACACCAACAGCATTGCTATGTTAATATTCTATTCACTGAGAGAAGACAGACACCACTTCATAAAGACACCACTTCATAAAGACACCCCTTCATAAAGACACCAATAACATCTCTATGATAATGTCCTATTCACTGAGAGAAGACAGACACCACTTCATAAAGACGCCAATAACATCTCTATGATAATGTCCTATTCACTGAGAGAAGACAGACACCACTTCATTAAGACACCAATAACATCTCTATGATAATGTCCTATTTACTGAGAGAAGACAGACACCACTTCATAAAGACACCAATAACATCTCTATGATAATGTCCTATTCACTGAGAGAAGACAGACACCACTTAATTAAGACACCAATAACATCTCTATGATAATGTCTTATTCACTGAGAGAAGACAGACACCACTTCATTAAGACACCAATAACATCTCTATGATAATGTCCTATTCACTGAGAGAAGACAGACACCACTTCATAAAGACGCCAATAACATCTCTATGATAATGTCCTATTCACTGAGAGAAGACAGACACCACTTCATTAAGACACCAATAACATCTCTATGATAATGTCTTATTCACTGAGAGAAGACAGACACCACTTCATAAAGACGCCAATAACATCTCTATGATAATGTCCTATTCACTGAGAGAAGACAGACACCACTTCATAAAGACACCAATAACATCTCTATGATAATGTCTTATTCACTGAGAGAAGACAGACACCACTTCATAAAGACACCAATAACATCTCTATGATAATGTCTTATTCACTGAGAGAAGACAGACACCACTTCATAAAGACGCCAATAACATCTCTATGATAATGTCCTATTCACTGAGAGAAGACAGACACCACTTCATTAAGACACCAATAACATCTCTATGATAATGTCCTATTCACTGAGAGAAGACAGACACCACTTCATAAAGACACCAATAACATCTCTATGATAATGTCCTATTCACTGAGAGAAGACAGACACCACTTCATAAAGACGCCAATAACATCTCTATGATAATGTCTTATTCACTGAGAGAAGACAGACACCACTTCATTAAGACGCCAATAACATCTCTATGATAATGTCCTATTCACTGAGAGAAGACAGACACCACTTCATAAAGACACCAATAACATCTCTATGATAATGTCCTATTCACTGAGAGAAGACAGACACCACTTCATAAAGACACCAATAACATCTCTATGATAATGTCCTATTCACTGAGAGAAGACAGACACCACTTCATTAAGACACCAATAACATCTCTATGATAATGTCTTATTCACTGAGAGAAGACAGACACCACTTCATTAAGACACCAATAACATCTCTATGATAATGTTCTATTTTTTACATTTCAGATACATGTACATGTAATTGCCCTATTGTTGTATTGTTATTATTATTAGTGTTACTATTATCATTATTGTTATTATTATTGTTATTATTATTGTTATTATTATTATTAGTGATATTTGTATTATTATTGGTGTTATTATTATTAGTGTTACTATTATCATTATTGTTATTATTATTGTTATTATTATTATTAGTGATATTTGTATTATTATTGGTGTTATTATTATTAGTGTTACTATTATCATTATTGTTATTATTATTGTTATTATTATTATTAGTGATATTTGTATTATTATTGGTGTTATTATTATTAAGGTTATTATTATTATTGTTATTTATTATTATTATTATTATTATTATTATTGGTGCTGTTATTATCATTGTTGTTATTCTTGTTATTATTCTTGTTATTATTATTATCATTATTGGTGTTACTATTATTATTATTGTTGTTGTTATTATTATTATAAATAGTGTTATTTGTTATTATTATTATTGTTATTTATTATTATTAGTGTTATTATTATTCTGTGTGTTATAATTATTATTATTGGTGTTATTATTGTTGTTGTTATTGTTGCTGTTATTATTATTATTTCTGCTGTTATTATTGGTATTACTCATATTGTTATTATTATTATTAGTAGTAGTAGAAGTATCGTTATTATTTGTACTACTGCTAATTAGCTGAACCTTATCAGGTAGGACAATTTACCTTTCAATGAAAACTAATTTCCTTCAATGACCTTGGGCATAACACGTGAATACTTCTAATAGAGCCATTTCCATCACATCCAGTTGCAGGTGTCATTTAGGAATGAACTGAAACTCAATTTGAACTCAACTCTGCATTGAATAGGAATGAATTGAAACTCAATTTGAACTCAACTCTGTATTGCATAGGAATGAACTGAAACTCAATTTGAACTCAACTCTGCATTGAATAGGAATGAATTGAAACTCAATTTGAACTCAACTCTGCATTGAATAGGAATGAATTGAAACTCAATTTGAACTCAACTCTGCATTGAATAGGAATGAACTGAAATTCAATTTGAACTCAACTCTGCATTGCATAGGAATGAACTGAAACTCAATTTGAACTCAACTCTGCATTGAATCTACTGTTTATGTCAGTTCAGTTCAACCATTCTCTTCAATCCCTTCATCAAGACTAGACTGAAAGACACCGAATCACAGCTTTCCCCTAGCTATCTAGAAGGCCTGAATGACAAATGCATCACCAGCATGTTGTTAGTCAGTCTGACCAGTGTTGGTAGTGAATTGTAATGTTCTGGAATTACGACTACACGATGGCATGAATGCCACAAATACTGTAAACATGTTTGTTCTTTTGAAGTGTGAGGGGATTATATGGGGGCCCTGAGGGGCCACGTTAAATCCACTTGGCAACTTGGGTTCACCATAGGCTTGATGTGAGAAACATACCTTTACTATCACTCAGAGGATATACAGTACTCATCTAATGTTCAGGCATAATAAAATAGATGAAACCGCATCAATTATTTTTCTGCCTCCCAAATGGCACACTATTCCCTACATAGTACACCACTGTGGGCCCTGGTCACATAGTACACCACTCTGGGCCCTGGTCACATAGTACACCACTGTGGGCCCTGGTCACATAGTATACCACTCTGGGCCCTGGTCACATAGTACACCACTGTGGGCCCTGGTCACATAATACACCACTGTGGGCCCTGGTCACATAATAAACCACTGTGGGCCCTGGTCACATAATAAACCACTGTGGGCCCTGGTCACATAGTACACCACTATGGGCCTTAGTCACATAGTACAGCGCTATGGTCACATAAGTACACCACTGTGGGCCCTGGTCACATAGTACACCACTATAGGCCCTGGTCACATAGTACACCACTATAGGCCCTGGTCACATAGTACACCACTGTGGGCCCTGGTCACATAATACACCACTGTGGGCCCTGGTCACATAGTACACCGCTGTGGGCCCTGGTCACATAATACACCACTGTGGGCCCTGGTCACATAGTACACCACTGTGGTCACATAGTACACCACTGTGGGCCTTGGTCACATAGTACACCGCTATGGTCACATAGTACACCACTGTGGGCCCTGGTCACATAGTACACCGCTGTGGGCCCTGGTCACATACTACACCACTGTGGGCTCTGGTCACATAATACACCACTGTGGGCCCTGGTCACAAAGTACACCGCTGTGGTCACATAGTACACCACTGTGGGCCTTGGTCACATAGTACACCGCTATGGTGACATAGTACACCACTGTGGGCCCTGGTCACATAGTACACCGCTGTGGGCCCTGGTCACATACTACACCACTGTGGGCCCTGGTCACATAATACACCACTGTGGGCCCTGGTCAAAAGTACACCGCTGTGGTCACATAGTACACCACTGTGGGCCCTGGTCACATAGTACACCACTGTGGGTCCTGGTCACATAGTACACTGCTGTGGGCCCTGGTCACATAGTACACCGCTGTGGGCCCTGGTCACATAATACACCACTGTGGGCCCTGGTCACAAAGTACACTGCTGTGGTCACATAGTACACCACTGTGGGCCCTAGTCACATAGTACACCACTATAGGCCCTGGTCACATAATACACCACTATAGGCCCTGGTCACATAGTACACCACTATAGGCCCTGGTCACATAATACACCACTATGGGCCCTGGTCACATAGTACACTACTATAGGCCCTGGTCACATAATACACCACTATGGGCCCTGGTCACATAATACACCACTATAGGCCCTGGTCACATAGTACACCACTATAGGCCCTGGTCACATAATACACCTCTATGGGCCCTGATCACATAATACACCACTATAGGCCCTGGTCACATAATACACCACTATAGGCCCTGGTCACATAATACACCACTATAGGCCCTGGTCACATAGTACACCACTATAGGCCCTGGTCACATAATACACCACTATAGGCCCTGGTCACATAGTACACCACTATGGGCCCTGGTCACATAATACACCACTATGGGCCCTGGTCAATAGGTAGTGTACTCATAAGGAATAGGGTTCCATTTGGGACACAGACCCAGCCCACATAGGCTGTAATGGAAAAACAATAAAAGTCATATTGGCCCTGCTATGCAGCCAAAGCAGCCCCAGAGAGCCGAGCCGACGAGGTGCCAATCAGCTGGCTGTTATTCCACATGCTGCTGTGTTCCATCTGAGAATCATAGGAGATACAGCAGTGAATCATCAGCCAATGGCTCCCTGTTGGTAAATGTTGATGTTGATGTTGATTTAGGAAATTTCCCCCAATTCAGATGAATTAATTTCTTGGACTGAAACATTTTTGTGTTCCTTGATTTTTGCTCTTTAGGACCTAGGCAACAGCATGGTTTATTTTTATAGTCAAGATTTGAATTCAACTGACGTACTCTAGGTGTCTATCTGTCCCTGTCAAAACATTATGAACCCCTTTTAATCATAACGTAATGAAAGTCAGATTGGTCATTAAAATCATGATATTATCCACAATGTGGTCATTCAGCTATAATTCAATACATATGTGTAACCAGAGAAAATGCATTCGACTTCCACTAATTTCCACTAGATTCTGTCCATGATCCTCCCTCTGAATCGTCTCTGTTTTAAAGCAGAGACGGAGATGCCCTGCTCATCACCATACTAATACAACAGATAACTTGCTAAAAGTCGAACATGATCATTTCAGCAGAAATGTGTTAATGTCAAATCATGTGAGACAGGTGTACTAGGCCCTTCTAACCCAGAAATGTCAAGCCGGAGAGTTCCGGAATGTCGTACCAAAACAAAGGCAGAATATTGGACAAGTTACAGCCACTGCATGAGTGTGACGTTGCTTTAGAAATAAATATGAGCACATTTTTGTTTATTTAACTAGGCAAAACAGTTAACAAATAAATTCCTATTTACAGTGACAGCCTACCCCAGCCACACCCTAACCCGGACGACGCTGGGCCAAATGTGCGCTTCCCTCTGGAACTCCCAATCACAGCTGGTTGTGATACAGCCTGGAATGGAACCAAGGTCTGTAGTGAAGACACTGAGATGCAGTACCTTAGACTGCTGCACCACTCGGGAGCACCTCATATTGCTTATTATTGCCTGAAATTGTCTGGGTTCCAGTTCTCAGGGAGCTGAAAGGGGAATGTCAATGATTTTAATTACCGCTGTGAGAATGGATGCCGTTGAACAGCACTTTGTGCTCTGAACACTATATTCAAGGATAGAAAGAAAACGAACAACAGAAAACGCTCTGTACCAAAGTTAGGTAGTTTAAGGGAGGGAATGTTAATGTTCAACATCATTTCATAGAACCTCCTTCAACTAAAGATTCCTTGGCATTGTTCCGCTGTTCTAAGAATCTCCTCCTCCTCCTCATACGTCTTCTACGTGATGTATTTACCTCTCTGATCTCTGAAGTGAATCAACACTGTGTATTCAGACTCAGAGAAGGCTGGCTATTGGGCATCCATCTCCTTGGCAAGCTGCAAACTCCTTTACTAATTTGCTTGTGGGTGAAAAGGGTGGGTTTTTTAATTTTTTATTCATTGATCGATTACTCAAATATATTCAGACATCAAACCCATACGTTTAGAGAATGATTGGGAATTAGACATCAGAACAGCATCATGCACTAACACCAGTTTATTGTCTTAAAGAAGAGGGAAAGTCTTGTGACAAGTACTCTTCAAAAGTTTATTTTTATTTTTTTTTAATCGGTGGCTGAATATAATATTGAGGATGTGCTGCTCAAGAGCTGGGGAGAATGTATGCTTAGGGGTTGTCTGCCTGCATGGGTTTCATTTATTCTGCAACAGCTTTCATACAGGAACAAGGTGGAACAATTACCATTTAAAGTGGCTCCTCTCCCTAACCAACGGCCTCTTCTTCCATTTTATAAGAACATTTTCATTCATTGTCATTATAAAGAATATTGTTTGAGAGCAAAGCGTTTTCTAAGAGGAGTTGTTTGAGGTAATATTGAAGAGCTTGAGTAGAATAGACAGTGTGTTGAGTGTCTAGAAGTCAACTGGTTTGGACTGTGAGGTGAAGTACTGGACAAATCATTAAGAAAAACAACTTCTAAAGAGATAGACCTGTCATACATATTGAATAGTTAATTGACATTGAGAGGCACATCATAAAAATAATACATTCTCCTCTCCTCATTTAGTACTTGTTACACAATGCCAACAACAAATGGTGGTAAACTCAGGAAGACACACAACAACAAAAAACAAAAAAAAAGCATATTTATTTTCCGAACCTGAAGCTGCTTGCCTTTGTAAACCGAAAATACCTATGAAGGGAGATGTTTTTTCTTTGAAGGAGAAATCCATTGTGTCAACAGACACAACTTCTTTTTTGAGGTGTGCAGTGATGTCTGCACTGCTCTGATAAGTGTTTATTCCAAGTCAACAGTCATTTGCAAACGTAGACGGCTGTATACACATTCACTCTATATTGTTAATTAATTCAGTAGTTTTTGCTGTCCACAGCCTTTGAAGTCTTCTCAGGTTTTTAATGGAATAAAATACCAATAACAAGGAGGCTGTCTGTTGTCCTTTTCTATGAACAGAAGAGTTAATCATGGACAGTGCATCAGTTATTTGCAAATAGAGTAAATCAATTAAGTCCACCAGAATAACAACACTGAATAACACCCAGGCTATGAAACAAAGACAAGTTTTCTCATTAATAACCTGAATGAAAAGTAAAAAAAAAATAAAGAGTATATGTTCATTAGATTGCATGGTGAAGGGATTGTGTTTGTGTCAGATTTCAACAAGTCCAATCTACATGTTTTTACTGTATTTTGGAAGTGACTGACATGACTACTTCATTTATTATAGCTGATTGATAATGGACGTGTATAACCGCTGTTACTTCTGCTTTTTCTAGTTGCAGCTCTTTCAGTAGGATGTTAAAAACCTCTCTAGGGTATGTGGGACGTCCCACCTGGCCGACATCCAGTGAAATTGCAGAGCGCCAAATTCAAATACAGAAATACTCATGATAAAAATTCAGAAAACATACACGTATTTTACATAGCTTTAAAGATTAACTTATTGTGAATCCAACCACGGTGTCAGATTTCAAAAAGGCTTTTCAGGGGAAAGCAAACCATGCGATCATTTGAGAACATCGCCCAGCGGACAAATCATTACAAACAGTAACCAGCCAATTAGAAGAGTTACACAAGTCAGAAATAGAGATAAAATGAATCACTTACCTTTGATGATCTTCAGATGGTTGCACTCAGAAGACATTAATTTACTCAATATATGTTTGTTTTGTTTAAAGTCTCTCTTTATATCCAAAAACCTCAGTTTTGTTCATACATTTTCTTCAGTAATCCACAGGCTGAAACGCAGTCACAACAGGCAGACAAAAAAAATCCTAATTGTATCCGTAAAGTTCATAGAAACATGTCAAACGATGTTTATATTCAATCCTCAGGTTGTTTTTAGCCTAAATAATCGATAATATTTCGACGGACAATAACGTTGTCAATATAAAAGGTAAACAATAAAGGAACTCTCTTGGACGTGCGCATGACGAAGCTCTGTGACACGGTAGGGTCCACTCATTCAGACTGCTCTTACTCCCTCATTTTTCAGAATACAAGCCTGAAACGATTTCTAAAGACTGTTGACATCTAGTGGAAGACATAGGAACTGCAATTTGAGTCCTAAGTCAATGGATACTGTAATGGCATTGAATAGAAAACTACAATAACAACAAAAATCCTACTTCCTGGATGGATTTATCTCAGGTTTTCACCTGCCAAATCAGTTCTGTTATACTCAGTGACACTATTTTAACAGATTCGGAAACTTTAGAGTGTTTTCTATCCAAATCTACTAATAATATGCATGTCCTAGCTTCTGGGCCTGAGTAGACGGCAGTTTAAGTTCGGCATGCTTTTCATCCAAAATTCCAGAATGCTGCCCCCTACCCTAGAGAATGTACATTTACATTTGAGTCATTTACCTTATCCAGAGCGACTTACAGTAGTGAGTGTGCATACATGTTTATACTTTTGTTTCGTACTGGTCAGTCCCGAAGGAATCGAGCCCACAACCCTGGCACTGCAACCACCACACACTACCAACTGAGCTACACAGGAGTAAAATTAATCTATATCCCAAATGGCACCCGATAGAGTACTGCAGTATGAGTTATAATATATATATATATATAATACCCATTAAACCTAGTGGTCAAACAGGGAAATGGTTCCAATCGTTTTTCCACCATTCATTTTTCGCATATGGGATTTTAGAAACACTTAAAATAAGAGCTGGGTTTTGTGTAGGCTTACACTGGCGTGACGTTTTGATAACCGTGTAAATCTCTCTAGGACAAGGTGAATTTTATCATCATGTTCACCTGTATTTACCCCCCCAAAATGACATGCTAATTAGCTGTTAATGCGGCTATCATAAAGAACTGCAAATGCCAAGTCTGCCGAATCGAGGCAAAGGTAATATTAATTATCTAATGTTAACTAAATGTAGTAATGAGTAAATTGGCAACATTTCTTTAAATGGACAATTATGTGAACTGTTTTGTGCAAGTTTTAAATTGACCCCATACCTGTTAGCAAAGGTGTCAGCTAGAGATGATGTGCAGGAGCTTGCAGGGACTTGTATTTTTTCATGATGCTAATTAGCATTTTTAATCTGAGAGTAAAAAGAGCCAAATATATTGATAAAAGTCACCTATTTCTATGCTTCCCATTCTTTCTGCAGTTCACCCTGCACTAACATAATGCTATTTAAATAGCATTGCACAGCATTGCACAGATACAATGCTATTTTACAGTAAAGACATTGACAAACAGACTTGCAGCACACTTATAGGGAAGGACATTCAACAAGAACAGCAATTACAAACAATAACTGAAGATTGGCAAAAAAAAAAAAAAAAGTGTAAATGAAAAGATTGTGGGGGCTGTTTATTAGACTTCAGTACGGCTTTTGACATTTTCAATCATAGTTTGCTGCTCTTAGGACTTTACACCCCTGCTATATTGTGGATAAAGAGTTACCTGTCTAACAGAACACAGAAGTTGTTCTTGAATTGAAGCCTCTCCAACATAATCCAGGTAGAATCAGGAATTCCCCAGGGCAGCTGTCTAGGCCCCTTACTTTTTTCAATCTTTACTAACAACATGCCACTGGTTATGACTAAAGCCAGTGTGTCAATGTATGCGGATGACTCAACACTATGCACATCAGCTACTACAGTAACTGAAATTACTGCAACACTTAACAAAAAGCTGCAGTTAGTTTCAGAGTTGGTGGTAAGGAATAAGTTAGTCCTAAATATTTCTAAAACTAAAAGCATTGTATTTGGGACAAATAATTCACTAAACCATAAACTTCAACTATATGTTGTAATAAATATTGTGGAAATTGAGCAAGTTGAGGTGACTAAACTGCTAGGAGTATTTTTATTTATTTTTCCTTTATTTAACCAGGCAAGTCAGTTAAGAACAAATTCTTATTTTCAATGAAGGCCTAGGAACAGTGGGTTAATTGCCTGTTCAGGGGCAGAACGACAGATTTGTACCTTGTCAGCTCGGGGGTTATGAACTCGCAAACTTCCGGTTACTAGTCCAACGCTCTAAGCACTAGGCTACCCTGGATCAAAACATATTGATACAACAGTAGCTAAGATGTGGAGAATGTCAATAATAAAGCACTGCTCTACCTTCTTAACAGCATTATCAACAAGGCAGGTCCTGCATGCCCTAGTTTTGTCGCACCTGGACTACTGTGCAATCGTGTGGTCAGGTGCCACAAAAAGGGATTTATGAAAATTGCAATTGGCTCAGAACAGGAAAGCACAGCTGGCCCTTGGATGTACACAGAGAGCTAACATTAATAATATGCATGTCCATCTCTCCTGGCTCAAAATGGAGGAGAGATTGACTTCATCACTACTTGTATTTGTGAGAAGTATTGAGTCGTCTGTTTGAACTACTGGTGAATAGCATGGACACCTATGCATACCTCACAAGACATGGCACGAGATGTCTTTCCACAGTCCCCAAGTCCAGAAGAGACTGTGGGAGGCACTCAGTACTACATAGAGCCATGACTACATGGAACTCTATTCCACATTAGGTAACTGATGGAAGCAGTAAAATAAGATAAAAATACACTTTATGGAAAAGCGGGGACCATGAAGCAACACAAACATAGGTATAGACACATGTATACACACACACGATATCATACGCACTATACACACATATACAGGGGTTTTGTATTGTATATATGTGGTGGTGGAATAGGGGCCTGAGGGCACACAATGTGTTGTGAAGTTTGTTAATGTATTGTAATGTATTGTAAAAAAAATTGTATAACTGCCTTCATTTTGTTGGACCACAGGAATGTGGATCTGTCGTTGAAGTTGGAAGTTTACATACACCTGAGCCAAGTAGATTTAAACTCAGTTTTTCACAATTCCTGATATTTAATCCTAGTAAAAATCCCTGTTTTAGGTCAGTTAGGATCACCACTTAATTTTAAGAATGTGAAATGTCAGAATAATAGTAGAGAGAATGATTTCTTTCAGATTTGATTTCTTTCATCATATAGGATTGAAGTCCGAGCTTTGTGATGGCTAATCCAATACCTTAACTTTGTGGTCCTTAAGCCATTTTGCCAAAACTTTGGAAGTCTGCTTGGGGTCATTGTCCATTTGGAAGACCCATTTGTGACCAAGCTTTAACTTCCTGACTGAGGTCTTGAGATGTTTCTGATGCCATCTATTGTGTGAAGTGCACCACGGTTGCGACGGTGTTCTTCGGCTTTCAAGCATCCCCCTTTTTCCTCCAAACATAATGATGGTCATTATGGCCAAACAGTTAAATTTTTGTTTCATCAGACCAGAGGACATTTCTCCAAAAAGTATGATCTTTGTCCCCATGTGCATTTGTCCCCATGTGCATTTGCATTTGCAAACCGTCTGTCTTTTTGATGGCGGTTTTGGAGCAGTGGCTTCTTCCTTGCTGAGCGGCCTCTCAGGTTATGTCGACATAGGACTCGTTTTACTGTGGATATAAATACTTTTGTACCTGTTTCCTCCAGCATCTTCACAAAGTCCTTTGCTGTTGTTCTGGGATTGATTTGCAATTTTCGCACCGAAATACGTTCATCTCTAGGAGACAGAACACGTCTCCTTCCTGAGCGGTATGATGGCTGCGTGGTCCCATGGTGTTTATACTTGCGTACTATTGTTTGTACAGATGAACGTGGTACCTTCAGTCATTTGGAAATTGCTCCCAAGTATGAACCAGACATGTGGAGGTATACCATTTTTTTTAGGACTTGGCTGATTTCTTTTGATTTTCCCTTGATGTCAAGCAAAGAGGCACTGAGTTTGAAGGTAGGCCTTGAAATACATCCACAGGTACACCTCCAATTGACTCAAATGATGTCAATTAGCCTATCAGAACCTTCTAAAGCCATGACATAATTTTCTGGAATGTTCCAAGCCGTTTAAAGGCACAGTCAAGTTAGTGTATGTAAACCTCTGACACACTGGAATTGTGATGCATTGAATTATAAGTGAAATAATCTGTCAGGAAACAATTGTTGGAAAAATGACTTGTGTCACAAAGTAGATGTCCTAACCAACTTGCCAAAACTATAATTTGATAAGAAGAAATTTGTGGAGTGGTTGAAAAACGAGTTTTAATAACTCCAACCTAAGTGTATTTCATCTTCCGACTTCAACTGTATAATACATACAAATACAAACCCTTTTTGGTTCCAGTTATACATTTATCGGGGTTCATTGTAAAACCCTCTGTTGAAAAGGTTCTTCATGGAACACAAAAGTGTTCTGCCTGGAACAAAAAAGGGTTCTTCAAAAGGTTATCCGATGGGTACAGCCTTGGAACAATTTTTTGATCCAGACAGCATTTCTTTTTCTAAGAGTGTAGGAAGACATGTTCTACTGCAGCTACTAATAAAATACCACTTCCTTCTATAGGAATACATGTTCTACTACAGCTCTTAGTAACAGACCAGTTCCTTCTATAGGAAGACATGTTCTACTGCAACTCTTAGTAACAGACCAGTTCCTTCTATAGGAAGACATGTTCTACTGCAACTCTTAGTAACAGACCAGTTCCTTCTATAGGAAGACACAGTCTACTTTAGCTCTTAGTAAGAGACTGATTATCTCCTTTTTATATATTTTTTCCTTTATTTAACTAGGTAAGTCAGTTAAAAACTATTTCTTATTTTTAATTACAGTCCAGGAACATTGGGTTAACTGCCTCAGGGCCAGAACAAACGATTTTTACCTTGTCAGCTCAGGGATTTGATGTAGCTACCTTTCAGTTACTAGTCCAACGCTCTATCCAAAGCCATTTCTTTGCCGAACCAAACTGCATGTCTTAATTAAGGTTCCATGTCTGAAATATTAATTTGTTTCCAATCCTCATTAAGATAATATCAGTGATTAATAGTACCACATCACGTTTTATTTATTTATAAAATATATTTTTTAACCTTTATTTGTCTAGGCAAGTCAGTTAAAATCAAATCCTTATTTACAATGACAGCCTACCAGGGAACAGTGGGTTAACTGCCTTGTTCAGGTGCATAATGGCAGATTTTTACCTTGTCAGTTCGGGGATTCGATTACTGGCCAAATGCTCTAACCACTAGGCTACCTGCTGGCTACAAGTCCAACGCTCTAACCACTAGGCTGCCTGCTGGTTACAAGTCCAACGCTCTAACCACTAGGCTACCTGCTGGCTACAAGTCCAACGCTCTAACCACTAGGCTGCCTGCTGGTTACTAGTCCAACACTCTAAACACTAGGGTACCTGCTGGCTACAAGTCCAACGCTCTAACCACTAGGCTACCTGCTGGTTACTAGTCCAACGCTCTAACCACTAGGCTGCCTGCTGGTTACTAGTCCAACGCTCTAACCACTAGGCTGCCTGCTGGTTACTAGTCCAACGCTCTAACCACTAGGCTGCCTGCCTCTAACCGCTAGGCTGCCTGCCTCTAACCACTAGGCTGCCTGCCTCTAACCACTAGGCTACCTGCCTCTAACCACTAGGCTACCTGCCTCTAACCACTGGGCTGCTTGCCTCTAACCACTAGGCTGCCTGCCTCTAACCGCTAGGCTGCCTGCCTAACCACTAGGCTGCCTGCCTCTAACCACTAGGCTGCCTCCCTCTAACCATTAGGCTGCCTGCCTCTAACCACTAGGATGCCTGACTCTAACCACTAGGCTGCCTGCCTCTAACCACTAGGCTGCCTTCCTCTAACCACTAGGCTACCTGCTGGTTACTAGTCCAACGCTTTAACCGCTAGGCTGCCTGCCTCTAACCACAAGGCCGCCTGCCTCTTACCACTAGGCTACCTGCCTCTAACCACTAGGCTACCTGCCTCTAACCACTAGGCTGCTTGCCTCTAACCAATAGGCTGCCTGCCTCTAACCACTAGGCTGCCTGCCTCTAACCGCTAGGCTGCCTGCCTCTAACCACTAGGCTACCTGCCTCTAACCACTAGGCTACCTGCCTCTAACCACTACGCTGCCTGCCTCTAACCACTAGGCTGCCTGCCTCTAACCACTAGGCTACCTGCCTCTAACCACTAGGCTGCCTGCCTCTAACCACTAGGCTACCTGCCTCTAACCACTAGGCTACCTGTCTCTAACCACTAGGCTACCTGCTGGTTACTAGTACAACACTCTAACCACTAGGCTGCCTTCCTCTAACCACTAGGCTGCCTGCCTCTAATCACTAGGCTGCCTGCCTCTAACCACTAGGCTACTTGCTGGATACTAGTCCAAAGCTTTAACCACTAGGCTGCCTGCCTCGAACCACTAGGCTACCTGCCTCTAACCACTAGGCTACCTGCCTCTAACCACTAGGGTACCTGCCTCTAACCACTAGGCTACCTGCCTCTAACCACTAGGCTACCTGCCACTAACCACTAGGGTACCTGCCTCTAACCACTAGGCTGCCGGCCTCTAACCACTAGGCTACCTGCTGGTTACAAGTTCAACGCTTTAACCACTAGGCTGCCTGCCTCGAACCACTAGGCTGCCTGCCTCTAACCACTAGGCTGTCTGGCATTAACCACTAGGCTGCCTGCCTCTAACCACTAGGCTACTTGCCTCTAACCACTAGGCTATCTGCCTCTAACCACTATGCTGCCTGCCACTAACCACTAGGCTGCCTGCCTCTAACCACTAGGCTACCTGCTGGTTACTAGTCCAACGCTTTAACCACTAGGCTGCCTGCCTCGAACCACTAGGCTGCCTGCCACTAACCACTAGGCTGCCTGCCTCGAACCACTAGGCTACCTGCTGGTTACTAGTTCAACGCTTTAACCACTAGGCTGCCTGTCTCTAACCATTAGGCTGCCTGCCTCTAACCACTAGGCTGCCTGCCTCTAACCACTAGGCTGCCTGCCTCTAACCACTAGGCTACCTGTCTCTAACCACTAGGCTACCTGCCTCTAACCACTAGGCTGCGTGCCTCTAACCACTAGGCTGCCTGCCTCTAACCACTAGGCTTCATGCTGGTTACTAGTCCAACGCTTTAACCACTAGGCTGCCTGCCTCGAACCACTAGGCTGCCTGCCACTAACCACTAGGGTGCCTGCCTCTAACCACTAGGCTACCTGCTGGTAACTAGTTCAACGCTTTAACCACTAGGCTGCCTGCCTCTAACCACTAGGCTGCCTGCCTCAACCACTAGGCTGCCTCCCTCTAACCACTAGGATACCTGCTGGTTACTAGTCCAACGCTTTAACCACTAGGCTGCCTGCCTCTAACCATTAGGCTGCCTGCCTCTAACCATTAGGCTGCCTGCCTCTAACCATTAGGCTGCCTGCCTCTAACCACTAGGCTGCCTGCCTCTAACCACTAGGCTGCCTGCCTCTAACCACTAGGCTGCCTGCCTCTAACCACTAGGCTGCCTGCCTCTAACCACTAGGCTGCCTGCCTCTAACCACTAGGCTGCCTGCCTCTAACCACTAGGCTGCCTTCCTCTAACCACTAGGCTACCTGCTGGTTACTAGTCCAACGCTTTAACCACTAGGCTGCCTGCCTCTAACCACTAGGCTGCCTGCCTGAAACCACTAGGCTACCTGCCTCTAACCACTAGGCTACCTGCCTCTAACCATTAGGCTGCCTTCCTCTAACCACTAGGCTGCCTGCCTCTAAACACTTGGCTACCTGCCTCTAACCACTAGGCTACCTGCCTCTAACCATTAGGCTGCCTGCCTCTAACCACTAGGCGGCCTGCCTAACCACTAGGCTGCCTAACCACTAGGCTACCTGCCTCTAACCACTAGGCTGCCTGCCTCTAACCACTAGGCTGCCTGTCTCTAACCATTAGGCTGCCTGCCTCTAACCACTAGGCTGCGTGCCTCTAACCACTAGGCTGCCTGCCTCTAACCACTAGGCTTCATGCTGGTTACTAGTCCAACGCTTTAACCACTAGGCTGCCTGCCTCGAACCACTAGGCTGCCTGCCACTAACCACTAGGCTGCCTGCCTCTAACCACTAGGCTACCTGCTGGTTACTAGTTCAACGCTTTAACCACTAGGCTGCCTGCCTCTAACCACTAGGCTGCCTGCCTCAACCACTAGGCTGCCTCCCTCTAACCACTAGGATACCTGCTGGTTACTAGTCCAACGCTTTAACCACTAGGCTGCCTGCCTCTAACCATTAGGCTGCCTGCCTCTAACCATTAGGCTGCCTGCCTCTAACCATTAGGCTGCCTGCCTCTAACCACTAGGCTGCCTGCCTCTAGGCTACCTCTAACCACTAGGCTGCCTGCCTCTAACCACTAGGCTGCCTGCCTCTAACCACTAGGCTGCCTGCCTCTAACCACTAGGCTGCCTGCCTCTAACCACTAGGCTGCCTGCCTCTAACCACTAGGCTGCCTGCCTCTAACCACTAGGCTGCCTTCCTCTAACCACTAGGCTACCTGCTGGTTACTAGTCCAACGCTTTAACCA
The DNA here is from genome assembly GCF_018296145.1 of Oncorhynchus tshawytscha. NCBI lineage: Eukaryota > Metazoa > Chordata > Actinopteri > Salmoniformes > Salmonidae > Oncorhynchus > Oncorhynchus tshawytscha. The sequence continues at coordinate 39,284,711 of NC_056449.1, read as the reverse complement.
CTAGGCTGCCTGCCTCTAACCACTAGGCTGCCTGCCTGAAACCACTAGGCTACCTGCCTCTAACCACTAGGCTACCTGCCTCTAACCATTAGGCTGCCTTCCTCTAACCACTAGGCTGCCTGCCTCTAAACACTTGGCTACCTGCCTCTAACCACTAGGCTACCTGCCTCTAACCATTAGGCTGCCTGCCTCTAACCACTAGGCGGCCTGCCTCTAACCACTAGGCTACCTGCCTCTAACCACTAGGCTGCCTGCCTCTAACCACTAGGCTGCCTGTCTCTAACCATTAGGCTGCCTGCCTCTAACCACTAGGCTGCCTGCCTCTAACCACTAGGCTGCCTGCCTCTAACCATTAGGCTGCCTGCCTCTAACCACTAGGCTGCCTGTCTCTAACCACTAGGGTGCCTGCCTCTAACCGCTAGGCTGCCTGCCTCTAACCACTAGGCTTCCTGTCTCTAACCACTAGGCTGCCTGCCTCTAACCACTAGGCTGCCTGTCTCTAACCATTAGGCTGCCTGCCTCTAACCACTAGGCTGCCTGCCTCGAACCACTAGGCTACCTGCCTCTAACCACTAGGCTTCCTGCTGGTTACTAGTCCAACGCTTTAACCACTAGGCTGCCTGCCTCTAACCACTAGGCTGCCTGCCTCTAACCACTAGGCTACCTGCCTCTAACCACTAGGCTGCCTGCCTCTAACCACTAGGCTACCTGCCTCTAACCACTAGGCTGCTGCCTATCTCTAACCACTAGGCTGCCTGCCTCTAACCACTAGGCTGCCTGCCTCTAACCACTAGGCTACCTGCCTCTAACCACTAGGCTGCCTGCCTCTAACCACTAGGCTGCCTGCCTCTAACCATTAGGCTGCCTGCCTCTAACCACTAGGCTACCTGCCTCTAACCACTAGGCTACCTGCCTCTAACCATTAGGCTGCCTGCCTCTAACCACTAGGCTGCCTGCCTCTAACCACTAGGCTACCTGCCTCTAACCACTAGGCTACCCGCCTCTAACCACTAGGCTGTCTGTCTCTAACCATTAGGCTGCCTGCCTCTAACCACTAGGCTGCCTGTCTCTAACCACTAGGCTGCCTGTCTCTAACCACTAGGCTGCCTGTCTCTAACCACTAGGCTGCCTGTCTCTAACCACTAGGCTGCCTGCCTCTAACCACTAGGCTGCCTATCTCTAACCACTAGGCTGCCTGCCTCTAACCACTAGGCTACCCTGCCTCTAACCACTAGGCTGCCTGCCTCTAACCACTAGGCTACCTGCCTCTAACCACTAGGCTACCTGCCTCTAACCACACCACTAAGCTGCCTGCCTCTAACCATTAGGCTGCCTAACACCCCATAACTGTATCTTCTTGTGGTAATAGTCTTCCCTTATGTTGGTTTTAAATGCTCTGTACTATTTCACACATATTTTATATATATGTTTTAAAATGCATAATTGGGTATATCCTTGACAAAAGGGAGTCTTTTACTGAAGAGCAAAAGTAACTCATATCCATAACTCAGCCAGTAGAGGGCATATAATCTCCCCTCTCTCCAAAACTCATGTCTCTATCAATCTCTTGCCGTAGCAAAACAGTTGCTCAAGTCATCATTTGCAGTTGCAGTGTAGCCTTGTGATGTACAGTACTCTCGTCTGTAAAGACGGTTCTGTGTGACAATGGCCACAAAGGCACACGGATCTGAATAGAGACAGTTTAGATAGTCCAGACCGTTATGCAACATACTTTAGAACCTTGTCTGTGTCCCAACCTGCACCCTCTTTTCTACATAGTGCACTACTGTTGACCAGGGCCCGTAGGGAGGCTATCTCTCTGCCCATAGGATTCTGGTCACAAGTGCACTATGTAAATTAAATGATGCTAGTTGGGATGCATGCCTTGTACAATGAAGGTAAAATAGATGATTTGTGTTTTGTAAAAAATTGAAGATGTTGTATAACAGGCCTCCCTAATATGAAAGCAAGAAGATATGAAAGAGTTTTGAAACTGGCAACAACTACCTGTTGTTCTAACAAATAAACAGAAAATAACTTTAATGTCAAAGGCTCATATAGCACAAGACTAGCCTCATAGGACAATCTGAGGTGTTTATAATGTACTGTATTAAGGCTGTGAAGGACAATCTGAGGTGTTTTAAAATGTACTATATTAAGGCTGTGAAGGACAATCTGAGGTGTTTTATAATGTACTATATTAAGGCTGTGAAGGACAATCTGAGGTGTTTTATAATGTACTATATTAAGGCTGTGAAGGACAATCTGAGGTGTTTTATAATGTACTATATTAAGGCTGTGAAGGACAATCTGAGGTGTTTTCAAATGTACTGTATTAAGGCTGTGAAGGACAATCTGAGGTGTTTTATAATGTACTGTATTAAGGCTGTGAAGGACAATCTGAGGTGTTTTCAAATGTACTGTATTAAGGCTGTGAAGGACAATCTGAGGTGTTTTCAAATGTACTATATTAAGGCTGTGAAGGACAATCTGAGGTGTTTTCAAATGTACTGTATTAAGGCTGTGAAGGACAATCTGAGGTGTTTTCAAATGTACTGTATTAAGGCTGTGAAGGACAATCTGAGGTGTTTTCAAATGTACTGTATTAAGGCTGTGAAGGACAATCTGAGGTGTTTTATAATGTACTGTATTAAGGCTGTGAAGGACAATCTGAGGTGTTTATAATGTACTGTATTAAGGCTGTGAAGGAATATCTGAGGTGTTTATAATGTACTGTATTAAGGCTGTGAAGGACAATCTGAGGTGTTTTATAATGTACTGTATTAAGGCTGTGAAGGACAGTCTGAGGTGTTTTATAATGTACTACATTAAGGCTGTGAAGGACAATCTGAGGTGTTTTATAATGTACTATATTAAGGCTGTGAAGGACAATCTGAGGTGTTTTATAATGTACTGTATTAAGGCTGTGAAGGACAATCTGAGGTGTTTTATAATGTACTGTATTAAGGCTGTGAAGGACAGTCTGAGGTGTTTTATAATGTACTATATTAAGGCTGTGAAGGACAATCTGAGGTGTTTTATAATGTAATATATTAAGGCTGTGAAGGACAATCTGAGGTGTTTTATAATGTACTGTATTAAGGCTGTGAAGGACAATCTGAGGTGTTTTCAAATGTACTGTATTAAGGCTGTGAAGGACAATCTGAGGTGTTTTCAAATGTACTGTATTAAGGCTGTGAAGGACAATCTGAGGTGTTTTCAAATGTACTGTATTAAGGCTGTGAAGGACAATCTGAGGTGTTTTCAAATGTACTGTATTAAGGCTGTGAAGGACAATCTGAGGTGTTTTCAAATGTACTGTATTAAGGCTGTGAAGGACAGTCTGAGGTGTTTTATAATGTACTATATTAAGGCTGTGAAGGACAATCTGAGGTGTTTTATAATGTACTATATTAAGGCTGTGAAGGATAATCTGAGGTGTTTTATAATGTACTGTATTAAGGCTGTGAAGGACAGTCTGAGGTGTTTTATAATGTACTATATTAAGGCTGTGAAGGACAATCTGAGGTGTTTTATAATGTACTATATTAAGGCTGTGAAGGATAATCTGAGGTGTTTTATAATGTACTGTATTAAGGCTGTGAAGGACAGTCTGAGGTGTTTTATAATGTACTGTATTAAGGCTGTGAAGGACAATCTGAGGTGTTTTATAATGTACTATATTAAGGCTGTGAAGGATAATCTGAGGTGTTTTATAATGTACTGTATTAAGGCTGTGAAGGACAGTCTGAGGTGTTTTATAATGTACTATATTAAGGCTGTGAAGGATAATCTGAGGTGTTTTATAATGTACTATATTACGGCTGTGAAGGATAATCTGAGGTGTTTTATAATGTACTGTATTAAGGCTGTGAAGGACAGTCTGAGGTGTTTTATAATGTACTATATTAAGGCTGTGAAGGATAATCTGAGGTGTTTTATAATGTACTATATTAAGGCTGTGAAGGACAGTCTGAGGTGTTTTATAATGTACTATATTAAGGCTGTGAAGGATAATCTGAGGTGTTTTATAATGTACTGTATTAAGGCTGTGAAGGACAGTCTGAGGTGTTTTATAATGTACTATATTAAGGCTGTGAAGGATAATCTGAGGTGTTTTATAATGTACTGTATTAAGGCTGTGAAGGACAGTCTGAGGTGTTTTATAATGTACTATATTAAGGCTGTGAAGGATAATCTGAGGTGTTTTATAATGTACTGTATTAAGGCTGTGAAGGATAATCTGAGGTGTTTTATAATGTACTGTATTAAGGCTGTGAAGGACAGTCTGAGGTGTTTTATAATGTACTGTATTAAGGCTGTGAAGGACAATCTGAGGTGTTTTATAATGTACTATATTAAGGCTGTGAAGGATAATCTGAGGTGTTTTATAATGTACTGTATTAAGGCTGTGAAGGACAGTCTGAGGTGTTTTATAATGTACTGTATTAAGGCTGTGAAGGACAGTCTGAGGTGTTTTATAATGTACTATATTAAGGCTGTGAAGGATAATCTGAGGTGTTTTATAATGTACTGTATTAAGGCTGTGAAGGACAGTCTGAGGTGTTTTATAATGTACTGTATTAAGGCTGTGAAAGGCGTGAAGTCCATTTGAACTGTATTGTCCTCCGTCCTCTGTCCTAGCCTCAGATGTAGCCTACTAAACAAGTTGACAGACTGCATGGCCCACAGACAGGGTTGGATTAATGCCTTGTGACATCTCCACCAGCATCAATATGAACTGACATCTCACAGCCATTACATAAGTGGAAACATATGGGTTTTTTTTTCTGGAGAGCCATCGTATGGTAACTGTTAATCACCATAGAAAGACCAATACATTTTCCAAACAAATATGCCTTACCAAATAATGTTGAGACTTTATTTTTTGGGGGGTAGGTGCATTAGACCTGTCTACAATACTATAGGTAGCACGAGTCAAACAGTATCTATTCAGTTTACTTATATTGGCGGCTCTAGCTTCCTACTGCACATGCCTGTTGTATAATCACAGCAGTGCATTGTATTCATGAAGAACACTGTTTGTGAGTATGTAGTGATTTACATGGGCTTCAATGGGGGGGTAGATTATACACAGCTAGAGAGAGAATGGAACAGTGGCTGCAATTGGACACAGCTTCTTGTCTTTCTATGTCTTTTTTGGATAACACTCCCTTGATGTACAACAATAGGAATTAGATAGTCCCTATTGTGGTAACAACCTTGTTTTGATTCCTAGTGAATGTAGGGAAAAACGATAAACCACTTTGTTTTATAGAGACAATGGTCTGTCTTTTTGTATATATCTTCTCACAATAACTTAGTCGGCCATTTAAAGCCTATTTATGTTTAGGCTTAACATTTGAGTAAGTCCGAATGTTGTTCATAAATGTACCCAAATGTATTTTATATGTATATTACATGTAAATACTTTAATAATGTAGTTATTTTGTTAGATACTTCTCCCTATTAGCTGAAATATATCTATATTTTTTTTAAAGTAATTTTAGCTGATGCGCTAGCTGTTCAGTCTGAACCAAGCATTGAATCATGAGAATTTGTTGCGCTATGCAGACGTTTGCCTCCAAAGACAGTACAGTATGAAGATGGGCAGAAACTGCTTCTCCAATAGAAATCCCTGATCAGGCATGTAGGCGATGTCATGGCGACGTTGGCTAGCTACGCTCATGCACAGAACCACGTCTAAGGGTCATCTCGCGCCCAACTGTGCATGTGTGCATGCCGTCAAATTAAAGGCACTCCTTCGATTTAAAGTTGTTTTTGACGAAAATGAAATCATGTCAGTCATTTTCACGAACATGTTCAACTACTTAAGACATGGGCTCAAATATGGGGTGTGCTTTTAGATTGAGAAGAAAATGAACAACTCAGGAAGAATTTTCCACTTGTATCATTGATTTCTCAAACCCCAAACTCCGGCCTGCTTCTCGAAAAAGTTCCCATGGAGTCTTGTGACGTTGCAACTCCGAGTTTAGAAACGTTCTGTTGCCTCCCTCTGAGGCACGTGTTGCTAGGCAACCCAGTTGGACTTTCCCGGGCAGGACCCAGCTTAAGCCAGTGTGAGAAACTTGCTTACAAATGTTTTGCAGGTATGGGTAACTGCATGCCCTGAATGTGTCTGAAAGTGGGCTCAATGTTTGCGCAATGAAACTAAATGAATACTGCACTCTGACCCACAAAACATCTGAGTTAGATTCACGATAGTGTGACTAGACAAAGCAAGGAAAGTGAACTTCAAAACATGATGTCGTTCTATTGGCATTTGCAGCTGTGATAGGTAATATTGTAATTTTCGTAGGGTAATAATGTCTTTCTTCAAAGTCCAATGCATATACGGTATGTATATAATATGTGTATCATGAACACATGGTTGAAGTCCACTCTCACAACATTCACGAGCACTCATGTTAATTGGATAATTGGATATCTGCCCCTGAACAAGGCAGTTAACCCACTGTTCCTAGGCCGTCATTGTAAATAAGAATTTGTTCTTAACTGACTTGCCTAGTTCAATAAAGGTTCAATCATGATGTGGGCCTATCTACAATTGAACAATACAGTAATGACATAATGTAACATTGCATACAGAGGACATGAGGGCAAGTAATGCTTCACCACAGTCTCTCGCCCATGACAACTAATAACATTGAAGGTATGAATAATGAATAATTTAATGAATTAGATTAATTCATATTTCAAGTACATGATTGCTTCTGGTGGTGTAGCCGCTACCTCCCAAACAAAACAGAGAGTAATAAATGGATAAGGCTACATATCTTACCCTAAAATAATTTGTAAAATTCCTTTGTGTAAATCTGGATCAGGTTTGCAAAGGCAAGATGTCACCCAACGGCTAGCCAGCGTATGTTGCGGGTTTGATTGCACTGTCCTTGCTTAGGATTCACCAGATGGAACCAACGTTTGAAGGTTATCAGGCATCTCATCTCCCTCTGGACTGTAATTCAGTGTCCACTATGTGCTATGGACCTTAAAGGCTTGCCATCTGCTACAGTAGCATTCACTCATTCAAAAGGTGATCATTTACAGACACCTACCTGGAAATGGGGCAGTACCATGTTCTGTACAGAAATATGATGGCTACTCAAGTCTTTTAAAAAAAGAAAGCAATGTTTTAAAAGAAAGCAGGCAGGCATGCAAAGTACACCACACCACACCACCACCCACACACCACCACACACCACACACACACCACACACACCACACACCACACACACACACACACCACACCACACCACACACCACACACCACACCACACACCACACCACACCACAACACACACCACACACCACACCACCACACCACCACACCACACCACCACACCACACACCACACCACCACCACACCACACCACACCACACCACACACCACACACCACACACCACACCACCACACCACACACACACACACCACACCACACCACACACCACACACCACACCACACACACCACATCACACCACACACCACACACACACACACCACACACCACACACACCACACCACAACACACACAACACACACCACACCACAAACACACACACAACACACACCACACCACACACACACCACACCACACCACACAACACACACACACCACACACACACCACACCACACACACACACACACCACACACCACACACCACACACCACAACACACCACACACCACACACACCACAACACACACCACACACACACCACCACACACCACACACCACACACCACACACACCACACACCACAACACAACACACAACACAACACACACCACACACCACCACACACCACAACACACACCACACAACCACACACACACACACACCACACGCCACACCACACACCACACCACCACACCAAAAAGAAAGCAGGCAGGCATGCATTCAAAGAAAGCATTTTAGTATTTAGAGTGGAAAGTAGGTTCTGCGGATGAAGTGAGTTGCACCAGTCCAACTGGACTGCAATCCATGTGTTGGAGAATAATTGGTCTCATTGTGAATAGCGTGGCCAAAATATTCAAAAACAGAAAAAAATAAAAGGTTTCAGGTGTACTGTATATCACTTTTGAATACATAATACGTCCTTATAAAAATGTGTCAACCACTGTATTAGTCCACACATGGATTGCTGTTGTGCTTCCCAAATGCCACACCATTCCCTATTTTAACTAAAAAGAGTGCATCATGTAGGGTATATGGTCCCAATTGGGACTGACATTGAGATACATTATTCACACTAATATTGAACTGAAAGCTCTGCAGGCTTTCAAACAGACAGCTATACATCATCAGATGGATCTAGTTGGGGAAGTCCTACTCCCCGGGTCGGAGACAACAATACTGTAGCATGGTCACAGAGCAGGTACAAAGGTGAAAGGTCGTCCGTCTTGTTACACCTGCCCTTGATCTCCCCAGCTCTCCCCGAGGATTTCATTCTGCTGATGACTTAAACCTGCAGATAAAATCTTGAGACTCTGCCTGTGTCCCAAATGGCACCTTATTCCCTTTATAGTGCACTACTTTGGACCAGAGTCCTGTGGTCAAAAGTAGTCCACTATAGGGCATTTAGGACCAACCTCTGAGCTACAGGATTCCAAATGCAGGCTAGGCCTAGTGCTGTTAACAAGCAGGACAGCAAACTCCTCACTCAATATCCCATGCAACACAATATAACACAAGTACGGCTCGATGCAGCCAATGAACCAATAGGCTATGACCAAGATCATCCAAGTTCAACTCTTACAATCCAAAATCTAATTCATCATGAGACAGAAGTAGTGGGGGAACTTTGACTCCACTTAAACATGAGTATTCCTCGCTGACCAAATCCCACTATCTAGGCTACGTAGATTTAGCTTGCGCTTTTGACTTAAGTGGAGCTTCAGCAGAAATGTGCAGTAGTTTGGGTGAACTATGGGTTATTGGGTATGTAATGCAACAGCTGAAACTGCATAAATAACCTTTGCACACCAGAAATGTACTGCTTCTCAGAAAAAAAGGAATATAAAAACAAGAGCCATACCGTTTGTACAAATGACCTATTACGTATGCATGGGTTGGTGTTTGTGGAGAAAAACCTTCCCTGCTGTCAAAATTCACCTCCTTCCCCCCCCTTTTTTTTTTTATCTGAGAGGAACATGCAAGCTGTTTACAAATAAAGGCTGACAGGTTGGATGCTGCTAACTTAAGTTTTCTTGTCAAAAGCTGTCAGTGACATTTAGTGAGGAGAAAAGCACTTCAATTTAAAATGCTCCAGGAAAAAAAGAAAACGCTGTTATCTGGATGGAGATATGACCTGTTTTGACATGTACGAAATGTCCCCAATAATATTTTCTTAGAAATAGTGAGTTAATAAACAAATAAATAAATAAATAAATATGTATTTTTTGTATAAATGTGTGTGTGTGTGTGTGTGTGTGTGTGTGTGTAATTTGGTATTTTAAAGATGTTGACTTGTTTATGTACATTTCATATCTAGCTATCGATGAATATGTCGTGGATATGGTAATCAAGGGCCTCAGGCTGTGCTGTATGAGTTCAACTCATACATGGAAATGGTTTTGTTCTATGTTTGCCAGGAAGCACAGTCCTAACAACAATATTTACAAATATGAACAAATGACTTGAGAACATCTATCAAAATATCTACTCTATTAGACTTTATAGGGGGGGATTAAAAAAGCAAGCTGAAAACATTAAAAAAATGGCTGTTAGTTCATTAGGACGCCAGTCACTTTTGATGGCTAAGTAACATCCACAACAGACCTGTTGTTATGGCAACGTAACAAATAGGCCAAGTTAGAGTGGCCTTTACAGACTCAAGAAGCTCTCAGATAAAGCCATCCAGTAACAACTCCAAATCAAGAGAGTGAACTACAAAAGCACATACAGGGAAGGGCACTACAGCTTCTCCCAAAATGTTCTTAGCGATATATTCTCTTGACAATAGTTGAACAATATGAGCTTCTGGCAAACAGAAAAATCGTGACCCGCTGTGACTTAACATGACTTTTTACTATACTCGTGTCAGTTGAAAAAAATCACCAACTGACTTGACACTGGTCTTGAAGAGGCCGGTACTTTATTTCACCTATATTTAATCAGGTAAGCTAGTTGAGAACAAGTTCTCATTTGCAACTGCGACCTGGCCAAGATAAAGCATAGCAGTTCGACACATACAACAACACAGAGTTACACGTAGAATAAACAAACATACAGTCAATAATACAGTAGAAAAAAAAGAAAAAAAGTCTATATACAGTGTGTGTAAATGAGGTAAGATAAGGGAGTTAAGGCAATAAATAGGCCATGGTGGCAAAGTAATTACAATATAACAATTAAACATTTGGAGTGGTAGATGTGCAAAAGATGGATGTGCAAGTAGAGATACTGTGGTGCAAAAGGAGCAAAAAAAATAAATACAGTATGGGGATGAGGTAGATAAATGGGCTGTATACAGATGGGCTATGAACAGGTGCAGTGATCTGAAAGTCTTATTGACTTGAAGTCAATACATGTAGTATAGCAAAACACATTGTTTTATTGTTCTAAGTTCTAGTGTAAATAGATCCTAAATATACAGCCTCAACACTATCCAAAATACCCTGATGTCCAATTTATTATTATTATTATTATTCTTTTTTTTTAAATGATCCCATTAAGTGCAACGATCCATCCACAACTACATTTTGGTGTAGGGAACCTGCATTCATTGTCTTGGTTACTGTTTTTGATCAACTGTGCATCAGAAATAGCACCCTATTCCCTACATAGTTCACTACTTTCGACCACAACCCGGTGCACACAGTAGAAAATAGGGTACCATTTTGGAGATGGCCATGAAATCTGAGAATGCTGTGATAAATCACTGACATCACAGCAATCAATGGCATATATTCAGTAAGAAATTCCCCAATCAATCATGTCACAGTGGCTATGTTAAATGACTACTTAAGTCCACTGAATAAAACAGTATATTAAACGAGACTATAATCAGAAAGTATTGACATCCCTTGACTTTATCCACATTTTGTTCTTGACACCGCCTGAATTTCAAATGGATTCAATTATTTTATTGTTTTGTCAATGGCCTACACACAATACCCCATAATGTCAAAGTGGAATTATGTTTTTGAAAATTGTTACAAAATAATAAACATTGAAAAGCTGAGATGTCTTGAGGTAATAAGTATTCAACCTCTTTGTTATGACAAGCCTAAATACGTTCATGAGTAAAAATGTCTTAACAAGTCACACAATAAGTTGCATGAACTCAATGTGCAACAATAGGATTAAACATGATTTTTTGAATGACTACCTCATCTCTGTAGCCCACACATATATGTAAGGTTTCTCAGTCGAGCAGTGAATTTCAAACACAGATTCAACCACAAAGACCAGGTAGATCCCCCCCCAATGCCTCACAAAGAAGGGCACCTATTGGTAGATCGGTTTAAAAAAACAGACATTGAGTATCCTTTTGAGCATGGTGAAGTTAATAATTACTCTTTGGGTGGTGGTGTGTCAAAGCACTCAGTCATTTACAAAGATACAGGTGTCCTTCCTAACTCAGTTGCCGGAGAAGAAGGAAACCGCTCAGGATTTCACCATGAGGCCAATGGTGACTTGAAAACAGTCACAGAGTTCAATGGCTGTGATATGAGAAAACTGAGGGTGGATCAACAGCATTGTAGTTACTCCACAATACTAACTTCATTGACAGAGGGAAAAAAAGGAAGCCTGTACAGAATACTTCAAATGTGGCAAAGCAATTAACTTTCTTTCCTGAATACAAGGTGATGTGTTTGGGGGAAATCCAATACCACATATCACTGAGTACCACTCTATATTTTCAATCATAGTGGTGGCTGCATCATGTTATGGGTATGTTTGCAATCGTTAAGGACTGGCGAGTTTTTCCAGGATAAAAAAGGAAATGGAATGGAGCTAAGTTACAGTTTTGACTTCTACTTGAACATCTATGGCAAAACCTGAAAATAGTTGTCTAGCAATGATGAATAACCAATTTCACAGAGGTTGAAGAATTTGGAGAATAATAACGGGCAGATGTTGCATAATCCAGGTGTGGAAATCTCTTAAAGACTTACCCAGAAAGATTAACAGAGTTGCTTCTAAAAAAGTATTGACTGAGGTGTGTGAATGAGATATTTATTTATTTCATTTTCAATACATTTCCTAAAATGTAAAACAAATATATACAAAAATAAAAATGTTTTCATTATGGGGTATTATGAGTGTATATGGGGCTAGAATTTTTTTATTTTTAAATACATTTTGAATTCAGGCTCAACACAGAATGTTGAATCAAGTCAAGGGGGCATGAACACTTTCTGAAGGCACTATATGGATAAACCCATTGAAATAAGCTAGTACTGGCAGTTAGGCAGTGACATTGTGCTTAGATTACATCTGATACCTCATTATAAAATGCTGTATTACAGACTAGAGGTGCAGATATTAAACGCATCGACCATTTTCCAGTTCTAATAGAACACAAAGACTAATTCCTTTTGTTAAATTATTTTTGTTGTTTGTTGTTGTATTGTCTATATTGTCTTAGGAGAGATGCGGAGAGGGGAGCGGTCTTGTATTCAGGGGCTTTAATGATGAATTGAACATCACATCAAAGAGACCAGCTCATCAGCTGTAGACAATAGACTAACAATAAGGTGTCACATTTATGTCCCAGCCAACTACAGATATGATGTTGTTTCAATTAATTATGTAGATCTATTTATTCGTGTTTTAGTTTGATACAAAACACATGATATTCAGGGAAAGGGCATACTGATAAACAATTTAGGAAAATTGAATTGATTCATAGGTCTGTCTAGAAAATTTTTTTAGAACTTTTAGAAGAAAGAACTGAAAAGGAAAGGGACACCATGGGCACATTCATTGAACATAATTATGAGACATAGGCCTACCAGTCTGACTATTACTCTGGAAATCAACTGGCCTCATCACAGGATGCATATGTGGGTGTTTGGGGGGCACTAATGTGCAGTCAGGTCTGTGGTTAAGGCCCAGGCCATATGCCTGGGAGCCTGGGAGCTAGTTAAAGCAGTCTGGTCATGCTATGTCTTATTTTAACAGCCGATCTCCCAGATTGGTCTCTCTGGCCTCGTGGAGGCCTATAAACCCTGATTCATCATCCCCACTAAGTCACAGAGGGCGCTGAGAACAGAGCAGCTCTCAGAGGATGTACAGAACTAGAACAGAGCAGCTCTCAGAGGGAATACAGAACTATAATAAAGCAGCTCTCAGAGGGAATACAGAACTAGAACAGAGCAGCTCTCAGAGGGAATACAGAACTAGAACAGAGCAGCTCTCAGAGGGAATACAGAACTAGAACAGAGCAGCTCTCAGAGGGAATACAGAACTAGAACAGAGCAGCTCTCAGAGGGAATACAGAACTAGAACAGAGCAGCTCTCAGAGGGAATACAGAACTAGAACAGAGCAGCTCTCAGAGGGAATACAGAACTATAACAGAGCAGCTCTCAGAGGGAATACAGAACTTTAACAGAGCAGCTCTCAGAAGACATACAGAACTAGAACAGAGCAGCTCTCAGAGGGAATACAGAACTATAATAAAGCAGCTCTCAGAGGGAATACAGAACTATAACAGAGCAGCTCTCAGAGGGAATACAGAACTAGAACAGAGCAGCTCTCAGCGGGAATACAGAACTATAACAGAGCAGCTCTCAGAGGGAATACAGAACTAGAACAAAGCAGCTCTCAGAGGGAATACATAACTATAATAAAGCAGCTCTCAGAGGGAATACAGAACTAGAACAGAGCAGCTCTCAGAGGGAATACATAACTATAATAAAGCAGCTCTCAGAGGGATTACAGAACTAGAACAGAGCAGCTATCAGGTATGCTAAAGTCATTCATGATGACTGGAATCTGTCAACTCTGCAAATGGCTCCCTCCTTTCCACCCTTTCTGGCTGACTTGCTTCTGCCTTGTGCATTTTATCAGCTAAAGAGACATAAAGTCTATTGAACTCTGATTGTCCCCCGACATACAAATGATCCCTTCCGCTGAAATCTCTGTGTTGGAACCAGGGTTGATTATCGGTCACATTTCTGTTCATTACAAGTGATAACAGGAAAGAGTTGACTTGGTCATGAACAAATCGTTGAACTCTTAGGGTGCATCCCAAATGGCCAGTGTTGGGGGGTAGTGAACTACATGTAGTTCAACTAGTAAATTAACTACGCTGAAAACAAATAGAAACGCAACATTGAAAGTGTTGGTCTCATGAGTTGAAAAAAAAGCTTACTTCTCTCAAAGTTTGTGGACACATTTGTTTACATCCCTGTTAGTGAGCATTTCTCCTTCGCCAAGATTGTCCATCCATCAGACAGGTGTGGCATATCAAGAAGCTGATTTTATTTATTTAACCAGGCAAGTCAGTTATGAACAAATTCTAATTTACAGTGACGGCCTAGGAACAGTGGGTTAATAACTGCCTTGTTCATGGGGCAGAACGACAGTTTAAAAAAAAACTGTCAGCTCTGGGATTCAATCTAGCAAGCTTTCGGTTACTGACCCAACACTCTAACCACTAGGCTACCTGATTAAACAATATGATCATTACACAGGTGCCCCTTGTGTTGGGGACAATAAAAGGCTACTCTAAGATGTGTAGTTTTGTCACACAACACAATGCCACAGATGTCTCAAGTTTTAAGGGAGCATGCAACTGGCATTTATCTACCATAAGCCGCCTCCAACTTTGTTTTAGAGAATTTGTCAGTAAGTCTGTCATGACTCCCACCGAAACTGGCTCCCCTGCTTGTTCGGGCGGCGCTCGGCGGTCGTCGTCGCCGGTCTACTAGCTGCCACCGATCCCCTTTTCCTTTTCTGTTTGTTATGTCTTATTGGTTACACCTGTTTCTTGTTTTAGTTTTGATTGTGGCAACAATTTCCAAGACCAATCAGGGAGATCACAGTTCAGAAGCTTTTTAGCTAGCACAACAACTAAAGTAGGTAGCAAGTTAGCAACTATATTAAACAATAAATATGAATTGATTTTATATCAAAGCAAAACTTCCTTTTAGCACATGGACATCCTTCCCCTACCTGTGTTGTTGGAGGAGGATGCATCAGCACCCTGTTTGTGGTGACCTCACTCATAACACTTTTATTCAGTGATAAATTAGTGTATTATCTTCAAGATTAATAAGATAAGTAAATGGATGTATTATTCTCAGAAATGTAGCCCATACATTCATTCCTTGTAACAATTAGATCTTTCATTGCTTTAAATTAGTAGCTAGCTCATCTTGATCTTGTGGTGATCCTTCTCTCTTTCAAGAAGCAATCAGTTACAAGGCAGAAATACAGATTGAGGCCTTCAATCAAACTGAGGACGTGTAAATAAACACCAGACAGGTCAAGTCTTCTTTTACATTTTTATTGAACCTTTATTTAATTCGGCAAGTAAGTAAAGAAAATATTCTTATTTACAATGATGGCCAACTCCGGCCAAACCCTAACCCGGACGATGCTGGAATCAAAATCAGGGTCTGTAGTGACGCCTCTAGCCCTGAGATGCAGTGCCTTAGACCACTGTGCCACTCGGGAACCCTCCTGCATGCATGGCTTTGAGATGTAAGTTACACTCACAAAAATGTTGGGTTGTTTGGATGACCCAACTGCTGGGTTGCAGGCATTAGGTCTATAGTTTGGTTATTATCTGTAAATGCAGCAGGGTTGGGTTGTTGGTGCTGGGTTATTAACTATGGATAGTTGACCCGGCCAGTGGGTTCATTCTCCTGCCACCAGCGTGTGAAGTCCACCAGAACACTTGCAAGTATTCTAGTTCTAGCTAGTGCGACTGAGTGACTGACAAGTAGAAAGCGGTTAATGTTATTTAGACCGAATAAGGGTGTTTTGACTGACTGAAAACCGTGAAAACGGTAAGTAACAAACGTTATGAATTTGATGGTCATTCAGGTGAAATAGGTTGCCATATCATAATTAGGTTGCTAGCTAACGTTATCTTGAGCGTTAGCTAGCTAGCTGATGACTGTTTGCTAGCTAGCCATTTTCTGTGCTAATATCTCTGGCTGTGGTACGTTAGAGCCTTGCGATCATGCTTGTGACGCTAGCTTACTGAAGAGTTGTCACTTAGCTAACTCTGTCAGTGTCTGTAATGGTAGCTAACTAAATTTAGCGAGCTAGCTACCTTAGCTAGCTTAGTATGGCACTTCTTTTGGACTTCCTCGGACACAGTTTCGCTCGTTAGCTACATTAGCCAATTTAAAATTCTCCATCTGGGTTAATTCAACCAAGCTATAAGGCACTGCGTCGCAGTGCTAGCTGTTCCAATAAAGATCCTGGTTTGAGACCAGGCTCTGTCGCAGCCGGCTGCGACCGGGAGACCCATGGGGCGGCGCATAATTGGCCCAGCGTCGTCCGGGTTAGGGGAGGGTTTGGCTGGCAGGGATGTCCTTGTCCCATCGCTCACTAGCCGCTCCTGTGACGGGCTGGGCGTAGTTCACCTTGACACGGTCGCCAGGCGTACGGTGTTTCCTCCTACACATTGGTGTGGCTGGCTTCCGGGTTAATCGGTTATTGTGTCAAGAAGCTGCGCGGCTTAGTTGGGTCTTGTTTTGGAGGACACGCGGCTCTCGACCTTCACCTCTCCCGAGTCCGTACGGGAGTTGCAGCAATGAGACAAGCCTGTAACTACCAATTGGAGAGAAACCATGGTAAAAAAGATACTGAATGACTGGAACCTGGCTTCTTAGATTCCAAAGTTTGAGGGTAAGTACAACTGATACTTTTATTTTTGAGAGTGGGGACAGAGATTTTTTGGGGAAAAATACACCGATTTTAATTTACCCTATGTAAAACAGTATCTACGTCTTCCACATTGTCATTGATAACCAAGAGCACAACCTTAACGGAAACGTGAAAGACTTAACTTCACCAGAGCCTCTTTGGTACTAGATACATTACATGCAGAGCTACCATTGATAGTCTGGCCTTCATTTGACCATATTTGGTTTATTGATTATTTGCACAGATATCCTATCATAGTGACCAACCTGACACACGACACACACACACACACACACATCACAGGCTGGGAGCAGCTCATGGGCATGTATAGGGGCCTTGTTCAAGGGCACAACATATGTAGGTAGTATACAGAGATATTGTAGCTGGTAACCCTCTGGTTGACGGATCACTTCCTGCAGAATTCCCCACAGGCAGCTCGGGGTTGGAATATCGGTCTGTCTTTCTAACCGGGAAGCTACATTCGCCCCTATTAATTTAGCTCTTTACTCACTCTCTTGTCTTTGTTCAACCATTTGACCTGACTTATCAACCCTTCCCTAAAAGTATTTAATTTAAAAAATGTAGGTGAAACTATCCCTTAAAATCTCCCCCCTAGCAATTAAGCCTAGCATTTAATAAGAGCGTTGGGCCAGTAACTGATAGGTCGCTGGGTCAAATCCCCGAGCAAGAAGGTGAAAAAATATTGCCCCGTCTGCGATTAACTAGCCTAGCTGACATGACCCACGAGACTCACGGCGCAGGGGGAGCTGTGACCACACTGGGCTGGAAAGGAGGCTGTTTGTTAATGCAATATTTGCAATTCAATTGTGTGACGGGTTTTGATTAGTTGAGATTACTCTTTGTTTTGGATTTGAAAACCCAACCATTGTAATAGAAGGGGGTGGGGTTCAGGGGCTGTGTGTGGCTGTGGGAGAAAGACAAAAGAGAGCCAACCAGTAAAATCACAGCCCCCTTCATTATCAGCGCATTTTGCCGACAACATCAAAGAGCCATTCCAGACAATGGAGTCAGGAGGACCTCAAGAGTCACGTGTTAGTTAGACTAGTGATTAACTACAATGGAAAAGTACTACAACATAACACAATCTGAGGTCGTACGCGGCTCATGTAGATCTGAGCAAAGTGTTCAGTCATAAGAAAAATGTGGAAATGTATGTAAATGTTAAGTTGTCTATTGTTTTTGTCTGTCAATTTTTAAAAAAAAGTTTAATAAAATATATACTTTTTAAAAGTTATTGTCTGCTTTACTATAGATTTCTCAGGACTTCTACATTTTAAATCTGCTCGGGAAAACTCGCTGATATCTGGATTGCGGTCTTCAAGGACAAAAAAAAACACTTTTGCTTTGCCAGCCCAGAGAGAAGCAGGCTTAAGATATTCTCACTTGAAGTGTAGGTGTAGTTTGAAATTACCCTGTTGGTGGTGTCTCACATTCTCGTTTCCATTGTTTTAAATCCTGAGAAACAATCAAGTTATTCAATAAACAGTCCAGAAACACCTTCATGACTTCTGCCAGTGGTCCTCCCATCACCAGGCTACAGGATTGGCAGGAAGACTTTCCGCTTTCAATAAGACCAGGAAGTCTTTCATTGACTTGGAGTGTGAAGCAGTGGATATGCATAGTGAGATTGATGGGGAAATTAGATGAAATTAGATGATGGCATTTTGTAAACCTTGAAAAGAAAGGAACAGCATTTCAAAATCTGTTACACATAACTGCACACTCTAAGACATTAGGTAGATTTCCATCCAATTTGCAACGGATTTTCACACCAATATTAAAAAAGAAAATCTGCATAACACAATATGCATATTTTCCTACCGGAGATGTTTCCTATTTATTGTGGATAAAAGCGTGATGACGTAGTGCACATAACAACATATTTTTACATTCAATTCCCGAATTAAAAAACAACGACAATATTTCCATCGTGTTTTTAACTCCCTACGATGGTTTTGTCACAGGTGACCCAGTCCCTACCCATTTTGTGGGTAGGCTCTTGGGGACTGCTCACAAGTGTTTACAGTCATTAGTGGACCGGCATTGGAGCAAGTTACACTGCTTGGGGCATTGGATGTCTGCTTCATGTCCTATTATGTGTTTATCAACTTTCTCACTGTGCCCCTGCATGGGAATTCCTACAGACCCCGGTGACTCAGCTGCCAGGAGCAGAATACCCCTTGCAGTAAGACTTTTTGCGAGCATGTCTTTTTTTCCCCCACTGAACAATAAGTGGATGTAAAAGTGACAGAAGGAGGCCCAGCCCTACGGCTGATGTGTTCCTGTGAATTAATATATCAATGGATGGATGAGCCATGAGTGTCTCATTCCAATGCTAATATGTTCTTTAAGGCACTATTTATAGCTTTGCTAAATTGACTTTTAGTTAGCTTTTTTTAAATGCATTTGTGCCTGCTTTTTGCCCACATTATGGTGCGTGACTCGTTTGCCTTTACTTCAACTACAGAAGCCCGTTCCGGTACACTTTCATTATATCACAACAATTTATTTTAAATACAAAATGTTACATTTTTGGTGATTGTGAAATGTGCTTTATGAATGAAATACAGTTGTTAAGTAATGAGTCATTATTCCGTGACCTTAGTAGTGACCTTCACATGTAATATTTGACTCTTTTCCCTTCAACATTACTGTATGGCAAAACAGCATGGTCTGTCTGTCTGTCTGTCTGTCTGTCTGTCTGTCTGTCTGTCTGTCTGTCTGTCTGTCTGTCTGTCTGTCTGTCTGTCTGTCTGTCTGTCTGTCTGTCTGTCTGTCTGTCTGTCTGTCTGTCTGTCTGTCTGTCTGCCTTCCTGTCTGTCTGCCTGCCTGCCTGCCTGCCTTCCTGTCTGTCTGTGAACATCTATTGATTAGCTCTGACACAGTCTGATCAGACAGATCTGTGTTTAATACCAGTTAATACCTTTTACACACGTACGCTTTGTGTGCACATCAAGTTCAACTGAGGCTTCAGTCTTTTGTTTGGGATTGTTTTGGGTTGTTAAATAATATACGTTCTAATTGTGAAATCGTATCCTTTGAAACAGTACGTATTTAGACAATAGTTTTTTTTCAATGTTCTTTAAAAAATATATATATATTTTTTTACGTCACTGACTTGATGTACGTTGTGAAAAGCAGCAACATTGTATTTTGATTGTGTGTCTGTAGGAAATGGAAGGGGGGTAGGATGGTAGAGAAGGTAAAAAAATATATATATAATCAACATTTAAATTAGGATGACACAGAAAGTAACATACATTTACCCAGCTGCTGGGTCAATCCCACAAACCCAATTTCCTGGCTTGTTTTAACCCAGAAACCCTGTAATGTAGTCTAATTTACCCAGCAGTTAGGTCAAGTGTTCAACCCAAGGTGCTGCGTTAGAATCACATTTCAAACCCACTCGGTTGAATTTGGGACAGTATACAGCGCAGTTGTTGTTTTAACATTTTTTTTAACCTTTATTAAACTAGGCAAGTCAGTTAAGAACAAATTCTTATTTACAATGACTGCCTATCGGGGAACAAGTGGATTAACTGTCTTGTTCAGGGGCAGAACGACAGATTTTTACCTTGTCACCTCGGGGATTCGATCCAGCAACCTTTCGGTTACTGGCCCAAAACTCTAACCACTAGGCTACCCTGCCGCCCCCATTCTGTTGACTTCATCGCCTCTTTTTTAGCTTCCTTCTTGTAATCATCACCATATTGTGAAATTGTATTTCTTATGGTGAGGCTGACACCTCTGGGATCAAGAAAAAACATTGAATCATTTGGTACTGCAGACAAATCTTCAAGCGCCACATCATTTAGGGGGCTGAGAGCAACAGGGGGGGATTTGTTCAATCTTATAAACTCTATTGGTAACTAATTTTGACTGACAGATAACAAGAACAAATACCTGATGTATTGGAAAAGTAGGGAATATGGATATACAGGGGGTTAAACAATACTGGGGAATTGGGATACACCGGGGGTTATACAATACTGGAGAAAAGGGATATACCGGGGGTTATACAATACTGGAGAAAAGGGATATACCGGGGGTTAAACAATACTGGGGAAACGGGATACACCGGGGGTTATACAATACTGGAGAAAAGGGATACACCGGAGGTTATACAGTACTGGAGAAAAGGGATACGTCTGTATTTCTCAGATGATAGCTACGTCGTCAACGTATGAAGACACTGTTATTTTATTGTTGCTCCTTAATTATTTGTTATATTTCTGTTTTATAAATGTTTTCTTAAAAACAGCTTTTGTTGGTTAAGGGCTTTACAAGTTAGCATTTCACTGTAAGGTCCACACCTGTTGTATTCGGCGCATGTGACAAATACATTTTGATTTGATTTGATTTTTTTGATTCGATCTAAGATATCAAGCATTTAGAGGTTTGATTCACATTTTTAGTGTTTCCATATTGTTGTCAAGGAGAAACCTCAACCTGTTTTATGTCTTGTGAAGTTCCTAATCGGCAAAGATGGACGCTTCAGAAAATGGCAATCTGGCTGTAGATTAATGGAGATGGTGTCCATCCAGACCTGTCTCCTTTCGTTCAGTTTCACTCTGCTGCACCAATTTCATATTGATGAGCTCTGCACCAAGTCAAATTGCATGTCTTATTTAAACATTTTAACTAGTAAAGAGAGCAATATATACTCTTTACTCAAACCCTGCTCATATGGAAATACAAGTCCTATTGCAAGAAAAGGAAAATCAGAAAGAGGATTGTTGTCTTTGTGACTGAATGTGTACTCACATCTCAAGTTCTGGAAACTGTCTGGAAGTCGTCATACCAGACTATACAGAACATTGTGACTTTTAATGAATGAGAAAAAGTAACTACTGTGTAAAAAACCTGCAATGCGGTTTTCAAATGAATTGAGTCCAGTGCCTTAGCTTCTTTTGTATTGTATTATCTTAGCATTGAATTGAATATGGAATGAATATTACTTCTAAAAGAGAGATTGTGTTAATGATTCAATGGCGCTAGCTGTATTGGTATCTCAATCCACACTTGCCAACCCTTGTAAAGCCATAAACCAAGATATTTCTTTATTATATTATCGGCAACGAAATGTCTACAGCCCAGAGAGAGATCAAGTCTTCTCTCACAAGTATCATGAAGCTATAGTTTTTTCTCTCAATATTACAGAATTCAGATGAATTAATAGTCAGCTTCTATGTATCCAACATTTGGATAAATAGATAAACCATTAATAATAAGAACAAAACAATTTTGCAGTCTCCATTATATTCCAATGACAATTCATAATTCCTTATGAAATACTTGAAAACAAATACTGTGGAGGCACAGCAATGTGTTCGAGAGGGAAAAGAAAGGGAATATGTCCATGGAATGAGTTTGGAAACAAACTGGAAGTCCTACTTAGCTAGCTAGTGCTTTGCAGACAAACATGTACAGTCAAATGGAGCCTATTCAATATGCATTCAACAAACTCTTATAAGGTTATAAGGATAGCTAGCTACAATTACTACAAAGTAATTTGAAAATAGGACAATATTGCCAAATTGGTAAATCCTTTTCTCCTCAATCCTAGTCCTTATAGTTACAATGTCCATTCTAGTTTGCTGAAAGGAAGCCTCTTAAACATGCTAATCCTAGGGAGGAAGAGAGGATCTCAAAAGACCTGCCCCAAGCCTGCTTTCAACCCTATTAGCAATTATGATGTAGCCTTCCAGAGGAACTTGGCTTAAAGTCAGCCTGCCAGTCTCAACTAGTCCGCCCTAGCCTCTGATAGTCTCCCCTTATCCTCTTTAGTTGAGCAAGTTTCAAATTAAGCCCACTCAGACATTATTGGCACCCATCTCACAGAGGGAGGCCCATTGGATCTTCTTCCTAAGAACTCTGACCCCTAGTGGTTTGAATATTGACTTTGATCTCAGAGCAATTTACATGAACATTTCAAAAACCAAATAAATAAATAAAAAATGTTTTGCCCACAGCTTTATTAGCATACTATGCTTCCAATACTATGCTTGACGCTCATCGTGCCCTATGCTTGACGCTCATCGTGCCCTATGCTTGACGCTCATCGTGCCCTATGCTTGACGCTCATCGTGCCCTATGCTTGACGCTCATCGTGCCCTATGCTTGACGCTCATCGTGCCCTATGCTTGACGCTCATCGTGCCCTATGCTTGACGCTCATCGTGCCCTATGCTTGACGCTCATCGTGCCCTATGCTTGACGCTCATCGTGCCCTATGCTTGACGCTCATCGTGCCCTATGCTTGACGCTCATCATGCCCTATGCTTGACGCTCATCGTGCCCTATGCTTGACGCTCATCGTGCCCTATGCTTGCCACTCATCGTGCCCTATGCTTGCCGCTCATCGTGCCCTATGCTTGACGCTCATCGTGCCCTATGCTTGACGCTCATCGTGCCCTATGCTTGACGCTCATCGTGCCCTATGCTTGACGCTCATCGTGCCCTATGCTTGACGCTCATCGTGCCCTATGCTTGACGCTCATCGTGCCCTATGCTTGACGCTCATCGTGCCCTATGCTTGACGCTCATCGTGCCCTATGCTTGACGCTCATCGTGCCCTATGCTTGACGCTCATCGTGCCCTATGCTTGACGCTCATCGTGCCCTATGCTTGAAGCTCATCGTGCCCTATGCTTGTATCACAAGAAGATATGACATGGAATAATGAAACATAGATGAAAGTAACTGAAAGGTAGCGATAATGATTGTTGATATTAACATGATGTATTCTATTCTATTTAATGTTATTACCCTAAAAGGTGATGTAAGTATTTACCCCATGTACTGAACATTATTGTCATGCTGTAAAAAACAGTTTTTTCCCCCCCATCCCTCATGACATGAATGACCATGTGTGCTCTACCCATTTAATATTTGGGAACATAATTAGAGTGTGTACAATTTTTTTGGGGGGGGGTGATTTTCTTAGGAAGTTTTTATTATTCCATTTTTTTTAAATGTAGTCTTAGAGAAATTCAAGTTTTCAAGTTTGAATGTCATGTGCACAAGTACAGTGAAATGCCTTTCTTGCTGCATTGGTGGAAAGAACTAGTGTTCTCTGTTTGTGTGGGATATAGTGAGGGCATTTCAGGGATGATTCTTGTGTATGAAAGAGCTGTTATAGTGCCAGAATTTAGAGTAATCATTGCTCTGTTGATACTATGATACGTCCCAAAACAAAACGTTAAATGAGACAACTCAAATCATTGCTTTCTTGATACTATGATACGTCCCAAAACACAACACCAGGCATATTGTTTAATTTTCTATTTTGGCATTTACACCTTGAAGTTTAAATAGCGTTTTATTACTCTGCTGACAGGGTTCTGATCAATAAACATTGACGTGTATAATAAAATGTAAAGCTATAGCGATGGGTTTTACAGTGGACGCTGATGTAATGCTGGATCATTGCAGAGGGGGATAAGGGCCATGGTTTAGGTCTAACTCAGTGCTTTGTCAATACCCATCAGCTAGCATCACCACTGAGGTTATTATTGCCTCTATGTGGTCTTCTAAGACTCCTAGAAGGATCTTCTCTCCTGTGGCATATACGTCAATTTGGCTGGTGATTTATGATGTTGACTAACTGAGCCGGTATCACCTAACTCATACAAAGAGAGGCTGTACAGGGTAGCTGGCTGCCGTCCACTCTGTAATGGCGAAAGCAG